>NW_017535352.1:295234-313359 GCF_001853355.1 Bactrocera latifrons
AAATTATTAAAAAAATTAAATTAAAAATTAAAAAACAAAAAAACAAATACAGCACTTCCCAGATCCTATCGTTGTCTGAAAATACTTTTGTTGCCGAGATGACAGTTCAAAATCATGTTATAAAACCGGCTTTTTCGTGCAGTTGAATTGCCAGCTTTATATCCAACTCAAAAATGTAAAAGTTAACAATCTCAACATTTCTAAGGAACACCATCCGAAAATCGCATTATTTTCGCTAATCTGATACTTAACCATCCGTGAGAATATAGATATATATCAGTAGCCTTGGAAAACTTCATTCTACATCTAAAACCATAAACGGGTTTGTAGTCAACAATGAACATATTTGTTTGAATTGTGGATACCTGTAATATATAGTGAAATGAAGAAGCTATTTCCTCCATTGTTGCACAATTTTTTGTTCCTGAGAAAATTCCATTCAGCTATTTGTAACAATAGCAATAAACGTAACAAAGCGAGGCGCTATAATCAACTATAACCTTTCTCTTCTTCTTAATTGGCTTCGACACCGCTTACGCGATTATAGCCGAGTTAACAACAGCGCGCCAGTCGTTTCTTCATTTCGCTACGTGGCGCCAGTTTTTATCCCAAACGTAGCCAGGTCCCTCTCCACCTGGTCCTTCCAACGGAGTGGATGTCTTCCTCTTTCTCGAAAACTTATACTTTCAGTGCTGGAGTGTCTTCTATTCGGACAACATGACCTAGCCAACGTAGCCGCTGTCTTTTAATTCGAACTATGTCAATGTCGTCATATATCGCATACAGCTCATCGTTCCATCGAATGCGATATTCGCCGTGGCCAACGCGCAAAGGACCATAAATCTTTCGCAGAACTTTTCTCTCGAAAACTCGCAACATCGACTCATCAGTTGTTGACATCGTCCAATCTTCTGCACCGTATAGCAGTACGGGAATTATTAGTGATTTATAGAGTTCGGTTTTTGTTCGTTGAGAGAGAACTTTGCTTCTCAATTGCCTACTCAATCCAAAGTAGCATCAGTTGGCAAGAGTTATCCTACGTTGGATTTCCAGGCTGACATTGTTGATGGTGTTTACGCTGGTTCCAAGATAGACGAAATTATCTACGACTTCAAAGTTATGACTGTCAACAGTGACGTGAGAGCCAAGTCGCGAGTGCGACGACTGTTTGTTTAATGACAAGAGATATTTCGTCTTGCCCTCGTTCACTGCCAGACCCATTTGGTCTGCTTCCTTGTCCAGTCTGGAGAAAGCAGAACTAACGGCGCGGGTGTTGAGACCGATTATATCAATATCATCGGCATACGCCAGCAGCTGTACACTCTTATAAAAGATTGTACCTGCTCGATTAAGTTCTGCATCTCGTACTATTTTCTCCAGCAGTAGAGTGAAGAAGTCAACTATATACCAACTATAACCGCGAAATATAAAATATGAAACTACTTTAATCCCTATAGAGTGAACTGATAACGAGAGACAATGGAAGCGCAGCCTGAATATGAAGCATAAACCCGACTGTTGTGGGAACATCAAGAAAATAGTCGCAACTATCAGTCGAGGGTTTCTTAATGATGACTCTTCATGTTGCAAACGTGCAATTCTTGGTTTTTAATCTTAGTGGTTTCAAAAAGGACCCACCTACCTAGGACACTAAGATTCAATTGTAATTTGCAATTGGGTACGAATAAAATATAACAAGATCTTGCATTACATCCTACATTCTCCTGAATCATCTTAAGAATTTATCACATAATCACATAAAAACTTTATCGAAAATTTTTCCATAATAACATTTTACGCAGCTGACATTTATGCTAGCGATCTATGTAATCCATTTACAAGAGTATTTTAGTCTAGAATTTTAAAATTCATTTATATATCGATTGTTTCAAAAATACCTCCTTGAAAGGCTGTTATGTATTGAACATACATATTCAAATAATATCCAAAGCTATAGCTGTTTTCGTATCGTGGCAACTCGGCCACTTTAAGCGAGGACCGAAACTTTAAGCGATCTCTCTATCGTTTGAATTAACAAAAGTTGTAATTTCTAATATATTTATATGGGTTTCCTCGGTTAAAAAACAGTTTTTTTCAAAAATTGTTTTCTCATATAAAAAATTAAATATTTTATTCTATTTTTTTTATTATTACAGACATACACACTATTAACAAAGAAATTCTGAAATTTTTGGAAAAAAAATATTTTAAACTCGGCCATTGCCCTCGGAAAAAGATGTGCCCACGTTGGCAGGACAACTCCTTACGGAATCATCTAAAGTAAAAAAATAGTTGTTTTAATGAAAACCACAGCTCAGAACTTGGACCAAGGGGAAAAAACTGAAAATTGGATTTTGGCACACATTTAAAAAAAAAAAATTAAAATTTCGCTACAAGTTTTTTCAAATAGTTGTAATCGAAAAAAAAACCTTCGTCCAAGTCTTTCAGAATTGCATCTCATAGACATGTGTAAAATTTCATGAAGATCGGCTGAGTAGTTTTTTAGAAATCTTGCCAAAAGACTTCAAAAACACAGTCTCGAGCAAAACGCGTTTAAAGACGACACACTTAGCATAGTTATATTACTCGTATTAACTTGAAAATTTGAACAATATTTTAGAGGTGTTGTAGAATTCATTAAGATAATAAAAAAGTTAATTTAAACCCGTAAGCCAGTGTAACTCCTTCACAATAATACTCGATAAAGTAAAAGAAATAGTGAAAAATCCACCCTTATTTCCGAGAAGTTTTATTTTTACGTATTTTTTTTCAATTTTGAACTACTACATTTGTAGTTATCAAGAATCCGTCACTGTTTGATTTTTCACAAGGGTAGAAATCGTAACAACGAGTATACGTCCTCTTTCATCCCTACTTCAAGGACGAATAAATTATTATTATTTTTTTGAAATTTATTTTTTGTAATGTCATAAAAAAATATGGGAAAAAGGTAGAAAATGAATAATAAAAATACCGATTGGGAAAAAACGCGCGGAATTCGGGGCTAACGGCTTGAATACCTTTTCTATATGCTCTAATTATTTTCGCGGTTCGTTGCTTAAGTCTTTTGATTGACCAGCAGCACAATAATTTCGCTGTCAACCTTCAAAATATATATAAAAAAAAAAAAACACAAAAGGCACACTTAACAAGCAAACAAAACAAGCCTGACTCCAAACTATGCACATAAATTTGCTGTTTTATTATTTTTTATTGTAATTAAACACATGCACACACACTATATGCAATATATGATATCTAACTCCGCCCGGCGGCGCCACGTGCTCGCATGAGTCATATTATGCATACACCATACACCAAAAACGTTAGTTTACTCTGTCTACCACCACAAATGTGGGTAATCAAAACAAAAGCGCCAATAATTAGTGCAAACAAATAGAAATTTCAAAGTGCCGGCTGAAAATTACCCGAAACAAATAAGGTGTTTTGCGCAAACTCGCTAAGTGTCGAACTTATTTCCCCTCGTTGTGCAAGTGGAAGCGATATGATGTTGTGTTAACAATATATTTTGTTTGTGTAGCACACTTGTTGTTGTTTGATCAGTTGGCGTGAAGTGATTATTTGTGTTTGATGTTAACAGCTCTTCAAAAGTTGAATAGAGAGAATGTTCATTATTCAAAATCTGTTACTATAGCAGATTTTAAAAACATATGGAACTATGATGTCAGCTGATTGCATGCAAATTTTTACTGAAAAAATATTTACCCAAACAGTTTTTAAAAATACTCAAGTTTTTTCCATTGGTGAACATGAAAATTTTGTTTAATGTTTTCGTTATTATTTGATCTCAGAAATTTTGCACGGACAACCGAAAATTTAGAATTAATCTGGTATAAAAAACATCTTCAGTATATATGATTTAAGACAAGTCACACATATTGATTAGAAATTCCCAGATCCATACTTATACGTAGGTTATAACTGATTTTTTTGTAAAATATGTATATTCCGGCCAACCAAGTAGAGAATCGGTGTATCAGTGAGGTACTGACGCGATGTAAGCTTAATTGCTTTATGTACAATGTTCCATTTTATTCTGAGCTTTTATGGATTAATTGTGATTTTGAATGATTTGAAAGGTGTACAGACCAATAACCAAGAGAGGTAAAGTGTTAAAAAATCAGATTTCAACATATCATATATGTATGTCTTTGTCGCATGAGTCGGGGCTTCGCAATTGGAACGGATACGGTTAAGGACTGTGAAATCGACGGCGTTCTCCAGAAATATTTGTGGAATGTTTTCTGACCTAAAAAATTGCCACTAAACACAACTATGCAGCAACGCTCTGCCAAGAAGTGGCAACTTTCACAAATTTTTTCATATATTATAGTATATTTCAAATGAGTTTTGACTGTTTCTAAAGCCAAGCTATCTCACAACGGACTAACAACTAGAGTATAATTAATTTTATGTAGTATGAAAGATATAAAAATGCTTAAATTTAAACGGAATTCGGGTTTCGCAGCCAAAGCTCCATCGAACCCTCGAACTTGCCTGAAGGCAACTCGAATCGGTCGCATGTTGCAATGAATTTCCCCGAATAGTGTTGGTGTGTTCACGCAAAAGCAGCAGAAATACTACACTTTTATTAGAGACGAGGGCAGGTTAGAGCACACATTGCTCGAGCTCATGGATTCAGTTAGCGTTTGGATTTGTTCGTGACAATAGGGCTACGCGTCGTTCACGTTTCATCGTATATTTAGGGAGTCTGTGAGTGTTTGTCAGATTGTGTGCGCGTGTGTGTGAATCAATCACACATCCACACCAACAACCCCCAGACGGTGTATCTACAATAGCAACAAAACTAAGAACAATAATACCGAAGCGACGAACACAAATAGCAATCAAGCGAAACCGGTTCCGGTGCTACGCGTTCGTTTGTTGAATTGTGTGCGTGTGCACGACACAAATATACATACACACAAATATAAATTGTGGTGTTTAATTTGGTTTGTGTTTATTTTGCATAAATTGAATTTAAAGAAAATAATTCACTCGAGGAGCTTAGTGATTTTCGTGTGGAAATAGTGCAAGTGTTTTAAAATAATTTGCAAGAAAATATGTAATGTGCAGTGAATATGAAGTTAATTAATGTAAAAATCATAGTATATGCCCATCTAAGCAAAGTCAATGCCGAAAAAGTGGCAATTTGTGAATGCAACGCAATATGCTGTGGTGCGGCGTTGTTCGTGTGTAGCTGGCAAAGAGTCACCCCCGTGGATTAGTGGCTCTTTGCAGCTGCATACCGCGCCCCATGGCAAAAACCCTTTTCTCGACTAAGAAAGTTTGTGCTAATTTCATCTGAAATATGGAAAATATGTGTTTAATGCTTGCAGTATGTGTCGCAGCAATCAGCAAATACGCCAAACAAGGTGGGTTCAGGCGCAGAAAACCAACGAAAATAGCTTAGCAATATCTGCAAAACTTCATTCTTAGCCACCGACTTGGTGGGCTGCGTGTCTAACTGCCGACTTATGTGTCGCCATTGTTCTAACCATTTATAAAATTAATTTAATGCAAATTATTTTAGGAAAAACAATTGTAAACTGAAAGAAAAAATGCAAATTCATCACACTATTTCACATGTGGCGTTGGAGTTCCGTCATTGAAGTCTCAACTATCGATTTTTCGCTTCATTTTATCGCCAATTTTCCATGCGGCTGCTAGCAAGCGTTGAGTTTTCACAGCAGCAGCACCCTTGCTGTTCCACAACGCCCCAAATACGCCGCCAACCCCTTGTTTTGAACCTCAAACATTCATTTAAACACTTGTGTGCGCAAAAGGGTGTGTACTTGTGTACATTTAGACAGCGTATTCGCAGAGAAAAAACTGCTGAACTGTCTTTAGATTTTGTATGTTTTGGGTGCGGTGCACTTCCGTGGTCTCAAAAACCAAGACATAGCTGCTAGTTACTTCGGAAAATGCTGCCCTAACAAAGATCAAACAATTCTCTAACGTTTACATGTAAAATATATGCATTCGCAGTAATTTTTCATTTATAATTTTGCATCTGAAAAAATCATTTGTTCCTGATATATTCCCAAAAAGTGTTTTTTTTTTTTTGCTTTTAGTGGTATATCCATAAGTATTTAGCAATTAAATGCGCATGTCCTGCTTATACACACATGTTTCGTTGGGCAACTGTCAAATTGCAACTGTCAAAGTCTGCACAATGTTTTGCGTGGCACATAGTAGTCATCCCTGTTTCGCGTATTGCCACGTGTTGCAATTTTTCATTTAACACATTTTGCTGTATAACATAGCGTGACTGCTCTGATCCTTTGTTGCTTAGCGGCAGCAACTTGCTGTGGTACATTGTAAATAATTTGCATTTTGAAAAAAGTTAAAATTTATTCTACTGAATTTAACATATTCAATTTCTTGCTCCACACACTCTTCGCTTTACCAAACTATCATAGAATTTTATCTAATACAGAGAAAGTAGAGTGCCTTTACACCACCTGATATGTTTACATATTACAAGGTTTATTCCAAAGTAAACAGGACTTGAAAAAAACAGAACATGTTACAGCTCTTTGCACGTATGGCCGCCAGTATGGCGGTGCAAGTCTTTTGAATGGCCTCTAAGTCTGCATAATGCTTTCCTTTCATGAGCAAATGTATTTTTCCGAAAAGGAAGAAGTCGAACGATGCCATAACAGGCGAATACGAGGAGTGGTTAATGGTTAAAATGTGATTTTTGGTCAAATAATCGGTCACAAGCGTCGAATCAAATGGTGGATACTGAGTAATTTTTGGTCGTCAGTCAATTTGTGTGGAACAAACCATGCACACACCTTTCGTAAGCCCAAATTTTCGGTGAAAATGTGATAAATCGATGTTTTGGAGATGTTCAATTCCATTTTCATGAATTTCAATGATAATTTCGTCTGATTTTTGATGAATTCACGCACAGTTTCGATGGAATTTTCGGTGATCACGGATTTTGATTGGCTCATATGTTGAACGTCATTTATGTCCTTACGACCACTTTGAAAACGTTGAAACCACTCATGCACTCTGCTATGGGATAGGAAATCATCGCCATAAACTTGTTTCATCAATTGAAACGTTTCGGTAAAAGTTTTACCAATTTTAAAATAAAAATTTAATGTTGGCTCTTTGTTCGAAGCTCATTTTCGCAACGACTACACACACATAGTGACACTTAAAACGCATTAACTTCACTTCCAATTATTGAAATGTCATTAAATTTTCACTGAACAATACAACAAGATAGCAGATGCCAATGCACCAGTCGACATATAGGTGACACCAGCAGGGGGCGCTAGATTCAAAAAGTTCTGTTTAGTTTGGAAAGCACCTTTTATAGACTTTCGAACTCAACGGGTTTCTCAGTCATTCTTTCAGATGTAAAGGTTTTGACGAAAAGAGCAAAACTCAATTTACTTGGCAGAAAAGTAGCACATTTAAATAACAACTTTTTGTTTTCAAAATTTCTTTGTTCAAATTAGAAGTCTGAAGTTCACTGATTGATAAATAAAAATCTCTTTTTATACTAGAATTACCAAAACAGGACTGAAAGAGTCAAAGCAGCTTTGTATTTATTCGACTTTCTAAATTCAAAGAAAGTATAGTGTAAAAAGAGCTTCCAAATTAAACGTAGCAACAGCAGTTATGTAGATGCTAAGGTCATTTTAAGTTACTTAACGATACAGTAAAATATAACCCTAAAAAATAAAACTGGGACACTGATGTAGACAAATTCATATGCAAATAGTTCACCATCTCATCAGTAACAATCGATAAAGTTTCTTTAATATTTTGAATAAAAGGCAATGCTACATAGTATTCAATTCTCAAAAAATCATCATTTTAATAAAAAAAAAATCAACATATAGAAAAAAGTTTTGTGACAATGTTGTAGGTAATGAAAGGATCTACAACCTTCCTTAAAACATAAGAAATTTATTTATCGAAACTTTTCGAAAAAAAAAACGTGAATTCATCACGAAACCTTATTGTTTCAATTTTTCTCACTAATTTTACCTCTTCAAGAGAAATAAAACATCACTACAACGCACACATTTCTGCCAGTGTAGTCGTCTTTACTCGCCATCATCGCTTTGACCTGTCAACACGCATACATACACACATCCATATCAATACTGTTGAGAGTACTTTTCCAGAAGTGATACTTCTTATTTTCAGCTGGCAGCAGCGCAGCATCATAAATAGTTTGTCTACACTTGGTGCTTTGCTGTATATTTACATACTTGCCTATATATTTACTGGTTTGTTGTTATTGTAGTAGTCATTCGCATTATCCTTGCACGACACAGGATATTAACCCTCAGCAAGTTAGTCGCGCTATCAAGCAGATGTAGAGACATTCAGGCAGGCTCTCGGTAAATACATTTCCAAATAAGTACACACACACACATACAGGCAGCGAAGCAAAGCAAGTGTCGTTGCTGACGATGCCGTAGCGCATTTGGTGGATAGTTTTTATATTGCTAAGCAACATTATTTGTGCTGCCAATGCTTCATAAAAGGTCCCGTTGCTGTGCACAGTTGCATAGTCGGGCACTTCAGCGTGCTTGTCGCTATTGTTCCAATATAGAGATGAATATCTATATAGGTATATGTACATATATATATGCATATGTATGAAGCACACATTTAGTTGCGCTGCTGGTTGGCTTGGTTCAGTTTATTTTTGTTGTTGTGTTTCTTTAACATTTTTGGCATTTTTCTGACTGCAGTTGCATATTTGTTCATATGCTTGTATCATATCTTTAGAGTCTTCTCTTATTTTTATGCATGCACTTAGGTTCTCAACTTATTTTTATTTAGTCACCATGAAAGGCATCTCCATTTTGTTGTTTTAATTCTTCGTACTGTTGCAGTTGCTGTGGCTGTCGTGTGTTGCCTAGTGTTTTCGGTTGTTGTTTTTGCTATTCTAAGTACTATGTTAAGTGTCCTGTTGCTAAGTGCAAGGCAAGTATGCACATTTGTGTTGAAATTTAACATACATGCATACATATATATTGTAAGAATATACAATTACAATTTGTATATAGTGTCGAAAAGTGGACAAAACTTGCGAATATTCAATCATTTTACTCGTACTACTTTTGAATAAATTGAGGTTAAGTGTACAATGTGAATAAAGTGGCTGGCACTTGCTTTCCGAGTTTCACTTAACAATGAATGGTTTGGACTCGGAAAAATATAATCCAGATTTTAAATCGGCTTCACCATTCACCTTGAAAAGTGTACTGCGTTCTACTCTCGACTTGGTTTTATATACATACATATTGGTAGAAGTTCCTATTTTATAAGTTTGTTAAGTTTTATCGACCATTTTTACGTTCGATAAACATAATTAGAAGATTGGTGGAATATTTCGATATAATTTTTTAAGACAGTCTATGAATTTCGAAAAATCTAAAAAATTGGCTAAACATTTTACATTTTAGGACCTAGAAACATTATTGAAAGGGTAGTATAGTGAAAAAAATTTATTGATATTTCTAACGCATGAACAGGCAGATTGTCATGAAGTTTATAACACCCTTAAGAAAACGTCAGAAACCCCGTAATATGTACAGTGACGAACAAAAGTATTGGCACAGCAAGATACCTTGACTTTAGCATTGTTTTTTACCACTTATAAAATATGTTTTGATTCCAAAAAAAAAAGTCCTTAGATAGGACGAGTAATTATCAATTATATTTGTCTTAATTCAATACTGATTGACTGGAACCAGCATATACATATAGACAACCAAACTGAACTACCTGAAGTTAGTTCTGGTGTGGAAAACTTTTTTTATTTGTCAAGATATCTTCACGTAATTTAGTATAAAAGATTATCTAAGGAACGCCATAATAGCCAACTAAATTTTTCACATCGGACAACCATAGCCAATTGGCCCATATATAACCAACCAATTGGTCGAAATCAAGATAGGGATCTTTTCATATCCTTTTATGTCATAAGTAATGCACCTGTGAAGGGTATTAAAGTTTTGGTGCAGTCGAAGCTAACGTTCAAAGTTATCCATTTCGAGGTTCGAGGAAAACACAGAAACTTAAAATTTAATGAACATTTTTTACTATCATTCAAAATATTATTTTTTGGCATTTACTTTTTAAATATTATCTTTTTCAAACATTGACCGCGGATACGTCACAGATGGTCCACCCTTAAGTCCAATTTTCGATGACTCGCTCAAACACTTCGACTGGTAACTGGCGAATGACACGCAAGATGTTTTGCTCAAAGGCCTGAATCGAAGCTGGACTGTTCGCATAGACTTTATACTTTACATATCCCCTCAGAAAAACATCTAACGGTGGGATATCACAAGATCTTTGCGGCTAATCGACCGACTCAAAACGTGAAAATATCTACTGTTCTCTCAATAAATCCATTAATTGACATAATGTGTGGGAAATGGCTTGTTGAAACTAAATGTCGCTGATAATAATAATAACACCCAACGATTACACACCTCCCGCCCAACCGACGCGAGGGGCGCAATCCGCGAACGAGCGGAAATAGCCGAGTCATAAAACGCAAGAGAGTTTTAAGCGCTGCGATCTTAAGCTACTCAGCTACAGAAACAAAAATTTCAACAGCCAAAATAAAGAATTAAAATTAAAGTTTATTATTTTTAAATGCTACTTGTTAAGAGTAAATAATATAATTTTTTTAATGGTAAAGTCTGATAGATAAAATGTGATGGAATGAGAATTGAAATCATGTCATATGCGGCGGAATGGTTCGTTTAGCTCAAAATTTGTTCTAGAAAATTTTAAAAGTAAGGGTCTAAACTGCCTTGTAGAGCGAGCGGGAACGTTAAAATTAATATCAGATAAAAGAGATGGGCTACACTCTGACCCATTCATGAGTTTTACAAGAAATATTATACCAACCATCTCCCAACGAGTAGCGAGTGTCGGAAGTTTTATAAGTTTCAAACGATTAGTGTAAGGGAGGAAGATTTAAACTGGAATACCAATGCAAATGATTTAAGACAAAAAGTAAAAATTGTTTTTGAACGGACTCTAACTTATCCGAATGGACTTGGTAATTAGGGTTCCAAACCACAGATGCATACTCTAATATAGGCCTCACCAGAGATGTAAAAACAATTTTTGTGGTAAGAGGATCTTTAAATTCTTTAGACCAACGTTTACCAAAAATAAGAGCGCCTTTAGCTTTAAAAACCGTGGAAGATGCGCGAAGATTAAAATTGAGTTTGGGGTCCATATTTACTCCTAGATCAACTAAGCTGCCCACTTGCTCCAACCTAAAGTTTTGTATTGCGTATAAAGTAGGGTCTACAGATCTACGTCAAAAACACATCGTTTTACATTGTTTAAGATTCAATGGCATGTCATTTCTATCACACCAAGAAACTAGGTTGTTTGAGTCTGTTTGCAACTGACATCTTTCGCTGTATGAGTATACGTTTTAAAAAGTTTTACATCGTCAGCATATAATACAACTCTTGAAAACTTAACAACAGATGTTATGTCATTAATAAATAACAAGAATAGAATTGGGCCAATATGGCTACCTTGGCTGTTATTGTAGATTTCCCTTTACGAAAACCGTGCTGAGAACAAGAAATTGGTTTAGAGATCCGGAAAGTTATTTCGTCTGTTATAATAGCTTCAAAATGTTTAGATATTGCGGACGACTTTGCTATTCCATGCAAAGGAATTATAAATGACTTTTTATAAATGGATGGAAATAAGCTCTGCATAAGAGATGAATTAAATAGTTTTGTTAGGGGTTGGTATATATATTTGGCAAATTTCTTAAGAAAGCATGAGGGAATCATATCTGGGCCATAATTGTATGATTGTTCTAACATATTTAACTGATATAAGACGTCTGCTTTGGAAATAGTAGGTGCATTAATGACAGAAATCGGACATAACTTCAAGGAGCTTCAATTTTAGGCATCAAATAGGCGATTATCATGGCGCGATAACGGGTGCCATTATCTGTCATGTTTTCACCGGTATCATTTTCAAAAAAACATGGACCAATGATTCCACCGGCCCACAAATCAGACCAAACTGTTGCTTTTTCTGGATGACATGGTAACCTCTGCAGGTGACTCTTAGTCTCAAATGTCACAATTTTACTTGCTTACATAGCCATTGAGCTTCATCGCTGAACGAAATTTGGCTAGAAAACATCGGATCTTCCTGGAACTTTTCAAGAGCCCATAGAGCAAAGGTTTCAGTTTTTGTACAAGCTGAATTTTGTACAATTTCAATTTAAGATCTCGACGTACGCTAGACACGACACTGGGCTATTGAAAACAAATATGCACCTCTAATATAGTTTATGTTCCCCAGAGAAAGAATTGTTCCGTAAGTTTTATTACGCACAAACTTCCTCGCCACCATAATAAAAATCAAATTACCAAATAATATGAAAGCAATTTGTTAAAATTTACTTAATTAATGCACTACTTGATTATGTTTGGACTAAGCAAACACCAAAGATTTATCGCGGACTTGGGTGAAATGTCAGCTAAACGAAGTCATAAAAGCAGTATTTATAGAAATATCAACGGCAACAATTTGTTTATCTCATCAATGCAACTCCGCAGCGTAGAGGCGAATCTTCTATCCGCGCTGATAACTAATCATAGGCGCAGAAAAAAGTAAATTAAGTATTTGTAAATGAATTATAACAGTTTATAGCTTATAGCTTCCGTCACTACATGTACAGCAATAAATTGATCCGGTCTTAAATTAAACGGAAAGCCAATAAAAGTGCCACGGAATGTGTACACCAGCAATTGCTTACCGAACGCTATACAAATGTGGTTCGTCATACCCGCCACTCTCTTCTGTAATGACCAAACAGTACCCGAATTAGCTGTCGGTTCAATAGAGTCAAGTCCAAGTCAAGAAAAGTCAAAGCGAACGGCCATGAGTTCAGCGGGTCACACATCATTTAATGGACGCATCGAGCAATGCATTCTACGCGCTCCATATATAATATATGGTACATAAGTGCACTTGAAACTTAATTAAATCCCAAAACAATTACCTCCGTAAATTTTCGCGGTTGCCGCAAGTCTAAAGCGCAGTTGTTACGCGTGTTTGCAAGTACTTGTCCTATGCACCATTAAGGAAGCTTTTTTTTATTATCAGTCTGGTAAATGTACTTACGTTCACATGTGAATCGCTATCATTTATGTAATACATATGTACATATGTATGTACCTACTGTTCGTCCCTTTGTTGCACGGCCTCAAATTTGTTCCACTCATTCACTCGTCGCCATTATTGAGCTGAGCGTCCGCTGTAGATGACACATGTGACCATCAATTCCAGTCAACGCCAAATCGTTGCTCTTTCAGCCACCAACACTCAGTCGCGACTCCGTGTCTATCCATATATACTAAATTGTCGCCTTTGCTACCRGCTTGTACATACATACATATGTATATTGTCGGTATTTAAATTTAATTCAAGTGGCTTTTGTTTGCAACTACATTCTACACATACTCACATGCTTATTTACTTTGTGCCCCAACACGTTATGAGCGGCCTGTACGAATTAAATTACGTCTGGCAGCGTTCTTTCCACCATCCCACTGTTTATATTTTCGTGCATATAAAATTGCTCTGAATTTGCATAGTGTATCCCTTTAAAATGTTCAAACACAATGCGCCCTAAATTATAAAATTTATGTGAGTAGAGGAACTCGAAATAAAGCAAATAAATTCACTGCAAAGTGAAAATACGTTTTTGATTTTGATTAGCTTTTTGTTTTGCCAGCCTGTGTTCTAAAAGTACTGTGTAATAAACGACTCATTGGGTGATTTTTTCATTTATTTGAATTAAAGTTATGCTGTTATGTTTACAGATAGACATATTATATAAAAAATGCAATTGTATACGCCTATATAGATCTGCAATTCTAAAAAAAAAAAATTTAAACTTACCCCTTTTTAGTTGATGATGTTCAGAGCACACTGATTTTATGGATGGAACACTTCTCCAGCCTAGTGAACGGCAGTGAAGGTTTAACATCTGGCGATGGTGAAGCCTATTCCCTAATCGATGACAATGGAATAGATATTCCATTGCCCGACTTTGATGAGGTTCAAATAGTAATTACCCGCTTGAAGAACAACAAAGCGCGTGGGGCCGATGAAAACTCGCCGAGCTATTCAAACATGGCGGCAAAGAAGATGCATACATCAGCGCCAATTACCAGAGATAAGCCTTCTTAATATCGCATATAAGATCTTATCGAGCGTAGTGTGTGAAAGACCACTTACCAAAGGCTTAGGAGATTCTATTTAGTATCCGACCAATACATATTCAAGTTCAGTATGATGCAATGCCTACGGTCTAACGGCCCTGATTTTAGGCCATTGGAACTCAGCGTCACCAAGGGAAGGTATTATACTCAACTTTGCTAATGAGTTCAAACTCGAGAAATGAGGTCCATGAGAAATTAACCACAACATTTTCATATCCCAGTAGAGAAGGTTTGCAAGGGTTCTGTGATCGATAGGTTCATTGGAAAAATCTATATTCCATTATTCATCGACGGATCAAATGTGAAGTAGGAGGAAGAATGAGTTTCTTTTCTATACGCAGAAGGTAACTTCAAATTCAGTTTTCAGGCCTAAATTATTACCAGCAAGTGCATAAAACTTTTAGTGAATAGCCAAGCAATTAAGGCTATCTGTAGCGCCTATACTAAGTTTCACTGCGATATGTTATGCAAAGAAGAAATAATTAGACTCTCTCTGAAAAACTGTGCAAAAACGTAGGCGACAAGTGATATATAGGAATGGAAGAAAACATAGCGACAGACAAGTTGGCCCCCTCGTGGGCAGCAGGGAACACAACTCCCCTTAACTTTCAAGACTACTCAGATCTTTCAAATGATGCTTGAAGTAATCGACCCTGGAGGAATATCTCAGGTCTTGAAATACTAGTAGCTCAGCGCATGTAACAAACGTAATGTTGAAGGAGGGCAAACCAAAAGGGTTAAAGGTTTAGATAAGAGAAAGTTTTCATTCAGAAAAAACAACTGTTTGGTATGGTTTATGGGCCGGTGCGATCATCGGTCCATATTTCTTCATCGTCAATAGCGATCGATATCGGAAAAAGAAATCGAAATATGGACGTACCTAAAGCGTAGAATTATAAAAAAAATATATTTTTTGTCATTTTCCGTTGTACATATTTTATAAAATATCAGGGCATAAAACTAGCATACTGATTAATTACTTAAAACTATTAGAAAAATTACCAACAGAATCTTTTTTACCTTTAATACTATATTTTTATCTCTCTTTACATTATTATACAATTATCGTATAATTAATTTGACAATAATAATTTTGAAAACGCTTCAACCATAACTAGATATCGTTATCGATAATACAAAGTCGGTGATATGTTTTGTTCATACATTCAACTAAATGCAGAAATGTAGACACAACTACACAACTAATATTTGTTGTTATACATTTCAATTTCCATACGAGTCACATAAAAACATTTTTTCCAGTTATTCTTAAAATAAATGAACCTTTTAATGATATTTCTGATTACTTCCACTCAAATCCATGAATATTTGTACATATGTATATATGTGTCAGTTTTATAGTCACTAACATCATACATTTTCAATTTGTAAAACTTTTATAGGCATATACAGAGTTCATCAACCATTTTTATGCATATAGACATACATATTCATCCAAATTTGTTTTTACATCATCTTTTCGTTAGCTTTTTGCTTCGCACTTCATGCAACAGGCAGACGGTGTATTTTGTCAATAAAATGTCACGCACAGTCAGTCATCCAGCCAGCGTCACACTTCAATTTCAAAAACAACATTCCAATTCCACCATTTTTCCACACATTTTGGCTGGATGCGCCATCCGTACACCACCCACACTTATAAAACGCAACACACAACCGCGCGCACAGACAGTGGCGGCGCATAAACGCCTGCCGGTGGCAACACTGATACGGAAGTCACGAAATATAACGCTTTGTCTGCATTGTTGCGTTGTTGTGTTGTTGTGTTCTTCTGTTTTGCTAGCGTCCATTACATCCGTTGCTTTTCATTTTCTATTGAGCATTAGCGACTGCTCGTCAATGTCGTTTGCGTATTTTCAATTGCATTGTTGTTGTAGTTGTTTTAATTATTCTTCGCGCTTTTGTTGTGCTTTCGGGGCATGACATATGAAGTGGCATTAAATGCCACTGGCTGTACGCTCCTTACTTACTTACTCACTTACGTAAGTCTTGAGGCACAAGCCTCAACAACAATTGACGGGCTGCGCAGCAGTGTTTCAGGAATTTCTTTTACAAATTTTTACGTAGTCTATTAATTGTTGTTGTTGTGTGTTCTTTTCTTTTTGTTTTATTAATATTCTTTTAATTCGCCTCGTACAGTGCGCTTTTGAGTGTCACTGCCCTGTGAACTTTTTCTAAAGTTCTCTGCGCGCATATTCTTCTGACAGCTGGTTTAAAGTCACTTAAGTGCCGTTGATGCTGCACTGTGAAGCACATTTCCAAAATATTTCCAATTTATATATGCCCATATAAAGTTTCAATGCTTTCTACTAATCAAGAGTAGAGCAAAGTAAAATATACCTAAAAATACATTTAGAGAACGCTTTTTTGTAAAAATCATTTTGTCATATGTGTGCCACATATATAAATATGTACTGTGATTCTGTTCCCTCCATGCATTTGGTTAAATTTATTTCCTTTGTTGTTAAATTAAATGACACGTGTCAGCTGTGTACCTAGCCTAAGTCAATACAGCGGAAATTGTTATATAACGGATTAGTTATACGGTTAATGCCCCTCAAAAGCTGGTACAAAAACCAGTTTTCAACCCCAATAGCAGGCTTATATCGAATGGTAATATTACAATAGGTCATTAGGAAGTGGGATCGACTTTTTCTCAGATGAAAGAATATGGCAAATTTGGTAAAACAATACGACAACAAAAAAAAAAAAATTAAATTTAATTATTTTTATTAATTTAGAATAAAATTTGTACTACAAATTTAAATAAAATTATTTTTTTTTAATAATGTGAATAGGTTTTAATAAATTTAGTGATCACCGAATTTAAAAAAAATCTTCTTTTTGTCTCTTCCAAACGCCTTTCTTTCAAACTTAAACAAATTAACCCGTTGGTAATTTTAACGCTTTCAAAGCTTCTTCGCCTAACTTCTTACAACCAAATTTCTCAACTAGGCAAACGGAAATTGAAAGGATGTTTGTATTGGCGGTACTACTGGTCATATTACAGGCCCTCCAACTTGGTGTGGAGAACAGGCATTCCTTCAGCTACTTTTCTTACGCAAGAAAGGTCGCATCCACCTTCGGCAGGCGTTGTTTGCAATTGCGTTGCGATTTTCCGTTGAATGGGGAAATTAGATGCAGAGCAGCCAAGTATTGATTTTCTGTCGCCTTTGAATGAGCGAGCTGACAAGCAAACATATTTGTACTTTGCCGCATTGATCGTAACCAACACTCACTTGAATATTTCTTTCCGTCAAAAGAAGCGGTGAAACGCCATAGCTTGTAAGTTGTAAGACAGCTTAATACCATATTGATTCAAGTAATCAATTAAATTCTCTTAAAGACAGCAAAGTTAGCTGGAAAAAGAACACAATGGTGATTGTATAATATAGACCACAGGTGAATTCACGACTTGAATAACAACAATAATGTGGAAGATTGTACCTTCTCTATTCACCTCTGCAGCTCGAATTATTTTCTCCAGCAGTAGACTGAACAAGTCGCACGATAGAGAGTGGCTTTGTCTAAAACCTCGTTTGATATCGAACGGCGCGGAGAGATTCTTCTTGATCCCGAGAGAGCTTTTAGTTTTGCCATACCATAGACATAGCGGCATAAAGGAGCTTCCTTTCCTTTTGTACTGTCAAAAGCCTGGCCACCAGTCCAGAGCAGTATGGAAGCTCAATTGGTAGTAGCTGCGGCTACGAGGTCTGACCGGAGACTTAATTCTGGTACCACGGGGAGCAGGAGCTATTGGAGGTAACTCCAACCTGCTCGTGCGGACTGGCCCCTCGGGGAGTATCG
>NW_017535352.1:313819-342294 GCF_001853355.1 Bactrocera latifrons
TATTTTCTCTTTATTTTGCTCCATGTTTGCGACGCTATAACTCACGAATGACTTAAAAGAAACGACAATCAATCAAATACTTGTTAGCGCGGGAAATGAGCTTTCCAAAAAGTTATAGCATGACCCAATGCGACGAATAAAACTAGAAGTACGCGCTCTCAGCGCCAACTAGCGAAAATACCGCAAGACTTTTTTGACGACCTAATATTTGAGTGTTTCTGCTATTAGTTTCGTAAAAGTCCAATGTAAATGAAAAAGTAAGGTGACATCTGATTTCATGCACTGTCATCAGCTTAAAAAAAAAACTTTTATAAAACTGTTTTTTTTATTTCGCATGACCTCCTTTTTATTCAATTACGTCTTTAACACGAATTTCCATCTAAGCAACAATTTTTTGGGTAGTTTCCCGGGGGATCTCATGCCATTCCTCGACCAACTCAATTTTAGTTCGTGCAGATTACTAATCTGCCTTTACCGTATCGCTGAGTCCAAAATTGTCCACAAATTTGCAATGACGTTTAAGTCTTTGATGCGCGGTTAAGGAAGAGAAAGTCACATATAAACTGCACAAAATAAGCTGTGGACTTTTGTTTCTCAGAAATACTTTTTCGACGGCTTTACTATAAGAAGCTAATTTTGTTGGATACTATGTTAACTATAACGTATTTCATTTTACAAATATATAGCAACAATTTCGGGTTTAATTCTTTTTTGGTATCATGGATGATTTTTTCTCTATAATGCTCAAACTTCCGATGTTTTTTGGAAAATGGAAAACTTTTTTAAAAAATTAAAAACTTCGATTCTGCTTGTGGATTATTTTTATTTGGTCTTTTAAATTTGTTTACATCAAGTCGAGAATATAATATCATGTAAATGGCCGCCGCCACAGTTGATTGTCATTTGAGTCTTTTTTATGGCATTTTCCATCACTTTGGCAAGAACTTCCGGCGATAGGTCACCACATTCTTGATAGATATTGTCTTTAAGAGCTACAAGAGTCTGAGGCTTGTTGACGTAAACCCGCGACTTCAAAAAGCCCCACAAAAAGAAGTTTGGAGCGGTCAAATCAGGCGATCTTGTTGGCCAGTGCAAATCGCCAAAACGGGAGATTAGGCGCCCGGGAAATGCATCCTTCAGTATATCGGTTGTGGCACGCAGTGTAGCGTACCATTGTTTATTTACGTATATTTCGTATATGTTTACTACACAAATGTCAAAATAGAACTGACATTAGAGGTCAATTGCAAAATTTATAGTATCTTCTGACTTTTGCGCCACCCTGTGTATGTGTACTTTATAGAGTCTCTTCTGGGTGTTACAAATTCGTGGCGAACCTTACTTACCCTGTTCAGGATATAAATTGGGATGTTATAGTTGTCTAGAACACAACAAAATAAAGACATACCGAGCTTCTGTGAACCCCTATGCATATATTCTATTATTTTAGACGATTTCAGCTCATCATTTAAAAACTGTAATCAAAGCGAACAAATCGAGATGTCTTCTGCAGAAAGGAATCTCTTTCTGATCAAGTACTGTAATAATATTGATAATACTGAGGTACAACAAAGTACAGAAATATCTATGATACTCAAAACTACTTTCATAACCTCCTTTCCTTTCATGTTCATTTTCTTTATATGTATGTATATTGAACATACACTTCTCTAAGTTTTCTCATTTCATCCGCACTTAGAACGACAATCAAACCTCTTCAACTAATTGCAATCGTTTATCGTCGCACCGAAAATGCATCGGTTCTAGAAACCATTGTTCAAAACATTCAAGAGACACTTGGCAAAAGGTGGGAGTGTGCGTGCTCCATAATTGAATTCACTAGTGGGAGGTGAAGTGACGAGCATGTACCAGATATGCCGTAATGGGGTTATTTGTGGTGTTTAATGACATTATTTCCAATTCATTAGCAAATGAGCGTCAGCTCGATGTATTGTGGTGGTAAATGTGATGTGTATGTATGAATATGGAATGAAGGGAGCACGAACTTTGCGGCTAAGAGAGGTGACAATTGATGCATGTCAAATGAGTAACGGGTTTATGTAGGAATGTAAATAACTGTAAATTAATTAAACTGTTTAACAAATATTTTTATAMAAATAAATAAATAATTAATATTTCAAATAAGTGTCTAATAATCTTAATCGCTCTTTTTCTTTACAGATACGCAAAAATCGACAAAGGAAGTTCTAGTCTGAAATAGTGAAAAGTGCAGTGATTTATAGTGAAATTTTAGTGAAGTAACAAAGTGTTTTCCACACGAAATATTTGTTTCAGAGAAAAGTGTTTTAAGTTTCTAAAATTTTCGTGTAACCCAAATATTCCATTGTGCTGGTGCAATTTATTCACACATGTAATATTAATTTAAATTCTTCCCGCTTTACCCAGCTATAAAAGCAACATAAATGTGCCAGTGTTGAAAATCGAAGAAAAAATACCGACAAACAAGTGTTAAATTAGTGTTCACATACTAAAGTCTGTTCGCAATATTGAAATATATTGTGGATTAACATTTGGATAGAAAATATTACAACAACAACAACTAAGCGTACAAACAACGACGCCAACGTACAGCTACAAAAGCATCAGCGAAAACCGTAAAATGTTGCCGCCACCGCGTTTAAACGCCATGAAATGGTTAACCCTGCTCGCAGCCATCGCTGCCTTCTGTGAGTATATGTTTTGTTTGTATGTAGAGAATGTTATATTTAAACATGTGCTACTGATGTATCAGCCTATTTATGAGGCCCGTTTCCTGTCTGCAGATTGAAGAGAATATCGAAATTGTGCATAGTTCAATTTTTCCGTATTCCTTCTGTATATTTCAGCAATTTTCTACGAATTTCCAATGGTGTAGCTGGCATCAAAAGCTTTTAGATGAATTCTTCACTTCGTCATTCCTGCTTTTGCAAGTAATTTTGAATTTGCAGGCATAATATATACATGCCTTAAGTGTTTAGGGAAGGTATTTGTGTTTCGAAAAGTTTTAGTGGTTCAGAATTTGTATGGTACTTCTCAAAGCTTGTATACTTTATATGTTCCTCAAGCTCATGTATAATTCAAATTGTTTTATTTTTCCCTGCTGATCGAAAGAAATAAGAGCAACACTATTCATTATTAGCAGTGTAACTGACGCGCTTTTTGGTTATCGCATTCTTTAATAAAATCATTCATTCGATTTTCCGAAGAGACGCACACAGAATGGACGCCTTAACCTAAAATTCTACTTCGCAACTTTTTGAAGGCGGGCCAATACCGATTTTCGCGTAGTACATTGTAATAGTAATAATATTTTTCTGAACAGAGTATACTAAGTTTGCCACGATGTTTGTAACATCAAGAAGGAAACATATATCATGACAAAATGTACCTGGAAATTGAAAATAAACGTAATTCCCACCAGATGTAATACACTTAAGGCAAAGACTTTTCTAATTCTCGAAACACTTTTCATATGCACTTTTTGGGATGATCTTCAGATCCTTCAGAGAGTTTTGTTTTATTTCTTCGATCGGCTGAAAACGGATTCCATGGAGTTGCAATTTTAGTTTGGGAACAAGAAAAAGTAACTTGGAGACAAATCTGCTGAATACAGTGGTTTTTCGATGGTATTCATTGCGTTTTTGTCTTTAAATTCCGTCACAATCGTGGCTCGATGCGATGGTACATTATCATCGTCTAAAATTCCACAATTCCGCCCGATTTCGACGGATGTTCTCATGCAAACGTCTCAATACGACTAAATAGAACTCCTTTTTTTTGATTGGCTTTGGCGTGGGTTTTTTTGTTTCAACTATTTTTCCCCCCTTACATTCTCTTTGAATGTGGGATCTAATTTCGAAGAGACTTGTTTACGCCATTCTTTTCTGAACAAAATTCTGCTTTATCGGGACGAGTAGATCAAGATCGCGTTCCATACCAAAAAATTCGAGCGGTCTCGCGAGAGATGTCGAGCACTCTTGTCATCTCTTTAACAACTGCCTGACGATTCTTAAGCACCATATCCTTAATTTTTTTTTAAATATTTTCATCAATTTAAGAGGTCGAAGTGCGTCCAGAACTATGCATGTTCCATCTGAAAATTTCAACACATCCCGTTTTCACCAATAAGCTGCTGATTTTGGGAAACCGCCGATATCGGACAACTATAATAGATAGTTGCCATACAAATGTCCGATCAAACTCAAGTCCTTTCATGGAAAATTCTTTTATTTGTGAAATTTGGAGATTACTGTCCAAAATACCTCTAAAGTTTCCTAATATATCATAACATCACTTACAGCTGTATCCAAACTTAGAGGGTATTATTTCGATGCAACCGAAGTGAACGTTTCCTTTTTCTTTAATAAAAAAAATAAGATATATTAAAAGATGTTTTAATAACAAATAAATGTCTTGCTGCCCTAATTTTATACCGAAATTCATTGAGAATTTGTAAAAATTTATGTATATAAGCAAAATGCATTTGCACAAGGTGCAATCGCGGCGCAAAGTCACCGTTACCCATTTCTACCAAAACCACAATCACCGGTTACGATGTCTTTCTCTCTAGTTATCAAAATAAGCCGGTCGCCTTATAAAAACCCATGTTCACAACACACCTACAGATTCATCCACATACTTATGCACATATATCATTTTATATAAGCATGTTGCAACATCCGAAATGCATATACCGTCAGCTACTCATAAAACCGTTTGAATGACGGATGAATTGGTGGATTTGTCGCTGTCGTTTTGTTTTACAAGCGATTATCTTGACAACCTCTGCTACACATTTTTGGGCTGCATGCTCGGTCTGCTCCCTACCCACGTGCCCCATCTGCCGTTTTGCATAACACCCCCTCGCACTGGTACTTTCGTTGCTTAGCTCTTTAGTGTGCTATTTGTTTGATAGCCTCAATTGTGTTAGAAATCTTTCATCGTGCACTCAGTAAATGCATGAGGGCTTTTCCTTTTTGCGCTCTGAACGCCATATAATTTGTAAGCCATACATACATACATTCATCTAAGGCACTAGTCTACTCGGTGCACTCATGTGGCGTAGATAGTACGAAAGCATGTATGGTAAATATTTGAAAATATGTAGGTGCATATGTAAATATGTACATATGTATGTATATTATAGACATATATGGTTAGTTCCACCAAATGTCGTTTTAATCTGTGGAAACTTGAGAAAATACTTGAAGTTGGCAAGTGTTGCACAGCTTCGCTTAATTCAAGAAAATATTTATCAAGAGCCAGCAAACGAGTGCATGGGCGAGACATTAATACGTACATATGTATGTATGTATTTGTTTTATAAATAGAGCATGTGATATGGCTGTGGAAATAAATGATGCTGGAGTTTTTAAATATTTACAACAAATAAGACGGTCTATTTTCAAAGATTTATATTTTTAGTTGTAGTGGGACGTTACAAAGTACAATGTATGAACTCGAATTTTACAAAGCTATGAGCGAGCAGCTGTTGCTTTTAATACAGTTTTATTTTTATTTTAAAGGTTTTTTTAAATTTATAGTGAATTCGGTAATTTTAGATTCGGTGAAAATGTATACTATTCTTACATACTTCTATTTTTGTTTTATCTCCTCGATCGACTTCCATGGAACTGCAATTTCAGTTTCGGAAACAAGACGAAGCCAAATCTAATGAATACTGTGGTTGATCGATGATATTAATTGCGTTTTTGGCTTTAAATTCGGTCACAATCACACTCTTATTAAAGCAAATTTAAGCTTTATCGGGACGAGTCGAGCAAGAACGCGTTTCATATCCAAAATATCCACCAAAATCATTCGATCAGATTCGCGAGAGACATCTCTCTTGACATCTCTTTAACACTTGTCTGACGATTTTCAAGCACGAATAACATTGTCTCTTTTAATATTTTTTTCAGTTGAAGAGGTCGAGGGCGTCCAGAACGAGGCATGTCTTCAAGATCTCTCGACCGTCTTTGAAAGCTGTGTACTACTCCTAGACTTGTGATTTTGATAAAACTTAATCACTGCAGTGTGTTCCAATGTGACAATGATTCCTCACACGAAATTTGGTTAGAAATACAAAATTTTAGTCAAATTCTTTGTTTCATATTTTTATTTGGAATTCCATTTACCAGTGCCTTTTTGTCGCAACAAGTAGACTCTGCATTGAATTTCGTCGTCTGGATGATAAAATCTCCTTTTATACTTAACATTTCCTAAGTCCGTTCAATTCCCTAGTCAATTTAATATCAGACTCGGTTTTGTATGAACATTTTGGTAAGCAAAATGCTAAAAAATTAGGAAGAGTAGAAACGTTGAAAGTATTTGGTCATAAAACAAGTCAAGAAGTCTTGAGCTTCGTGTTTACTAGATCATTACTCACTGTTGATTATTTACTTAACTCATATTAATTTTGTAAATATACTTACGTTCATCACTGATTCGAGCACCATAAACAGTTTTTACTAAGAACTTTTAAAAATTCCAGCGACAAAATATTATTCTCAGAAACTTTTTTTATTTTTATTGAAAAAGTTCCAAATTTCAAATCACTATGTTTAATCACTTAATTGAGATAATCAAACTTTGTCGCAGAAATTTTTAAAGTTTGAAAGTCAACTATCTGAATATGTGATCGTTATTTTTGAGAAACGAAAATTATTTGGTGATATTTTAGTTTGAATGAAAAAACTAAAATTTATATCTTGAATGTATGGGAACCTAAAAAAAAAAAAAAATAGCGACCCCTTAGAGTTAAGCTACAGCGCCTGGCGTGAGGGAGGATTTTTTGTTTGTCAATCACTAACATTTGATTGGGTAAGAGTTGAAAAAAAAATTTAAAAAATTTTTTTAAGCTCCCTAATATGTATTATTCACATAGCCATATGTACATATATATATATTTAAGTAGAAAAAGTACAACAATGAAATTTATTGTTCTGCCAAAGTTAACCAAACTAAAATAGGGACGCAGAAGCAAGGAGATAAGCAAGGCATAGTTTATGCTCATATCATTAAAAAAAAAAATTAAGCACTGTGTACCTAGAGCTTTTCTACCATTCCCACGGTTGTATTTGAGCAGCGTTCGTTTTAAGTATTATATTTAAACATAAAAGAGGGTTTTAAAGTGACTTGTTTGGCAAAGAACGGCGGTAAGTCATAAAGTAGCGAAAGTGCGCGTATATAACTGCTCGTACTTTGGTGATAATGACATTCTTGAGTTATTACTCAACTATGCCTATACACATAGGTAATAAATTGCAGGAGTTCATTTTTAGCTTTTAGCACCCTTCTTAGCAAATTTAATGCGTAATTCTACGAAATTTTAGCTACATTTTTAGCTTCCTTTTATTTGACGATTTATGTGGATAATTAACAATTTTTATTTAAGTCGTTGCTAAAAGGTTCTGATGTTTTATAAGACTAATTAAATATTATATAATTATACATTAGTATATAAAACTGTGTAGGAACATTCGGAATTAATGCTAATATAAAGGAAAAAATAGTTTATGAAATCTAATTTAGTAAGAGCGCCTAATATTTTTTTACCTCCGGGAAGCTTGCGACAAATACATTATAGTTAAATCATACTAAAGAACCAGAGATGCGAAACTACTACTCAGGCCATGCAGCTGTTCGCAAACTCATTCTCAGAAATCCCCTTAGAAAACAAAAAATTATGTTCAGGTAAATATATATATCAACCAGATCAATGTGAGGGCTTATTAAAGGTGATTTCCTCATAAAAGCCTACCGTGGCTCAACTTGTCATCTTCTGAAAATGTTCTTTAAGCCAATTTAACCTCAAAATATGACAGATGACAGTAGAAGTTTGAAATAGGTAAACCCTAGCAAAAACTTCCAAAGACACAAAAGCGTTCAATGTGGAATGTTTTGGTCAGGAATCTTTAGTTAAGACAATACATCTCTTCACTCTTGCGTGGTTAAACTGTCGCAGAAGTTTGCAAGCAGGATGTTTTCAGATAATTGATACTCTCTTCGATTGAGAGCATTGGATCTACCAGCAAGTTTCTGGTCTAGGACATAAGACAAAAACCAACGAGCAAAGGTTTAAAAGCAATATTACTGGTTACATGACTGAATCGTTTGAGGGCTTGCTTGAAAGGAAAAACGTTACTTTCAAATATAATTTTGTAGAACACTCATTTAATATATGCCTTAATTAATAAAATTAACTTTATTAAAAAATGTGTTATCGTTTACTTCTTATAACGTATATAATTTTTGATATTTATGATAATGTCGTTGTCAATATAAGATATAGCACTAAAGAATTCTATGTTTAGATATTTTGTGATGTGGGTGAAAAAAACTTCTTTACTATTTTATATATGAATGATTATGTGATTATTAAAAACAATCTGAAAAAGTCTACAGGTGCTCATTCCTCCATGAGTATTGCATACAAATTATGCTGACAAGTTATGTCCAAATAAAGACTAAACATAGTTTATTATTTTGGTCAAACCTTTTAACATATTTGCCAGTGATATAAATCTTGCTTACAAAGCCACAGACTTCCGCTATTAAAAGCTTTTTGGGACTTGTTTGAAATTGACAACCATTTTAGCGTTTTTAAATGTAATTGAGTGACCTTGCACGAACCTTGCAAAAACGAGAAGAGTTCGATAACCAACAAAAGTAGTTTGCAACTGGGTGGTAACACTAACTCTACTTAAATATTTGTTTTTGCTATAATATAATTTTATTAAAATGCATAAAATACCAAAGTATGTTATGTTATATTTTAATTTACGCTTTTTAGAATTAGCATTTTTCAAATATAACCTAGTCTGTAATAAATTTTTGTGCGTGGTGTGGGTTGCATTACGTGGTCGTAGGTAGATTTTTAGAATTGTGCATATCGCGGTTAAATAGCCTACATTCAACTGTTAAAAGTTATGTAAAGCTGTAAGCTGTTGAAATTTATTAAAATTTTATTATTTTCTTTCAGATGTATTTTGTCCACGAATTCTTAATTTTTCCACGCTTATTTTCCAACTCATGTTTGGAATTTTAATTTATGTTTTGCTTTTTCATATGGACAGCAGCACGCCTAAAGTGACTAGCTGCAACTTCAGAATTATTTATTTTTAATTGGCTGACAGTTAAAAAATATTTGAAAGCTTGTTAAAAGCCACACGCGCACGATGGGGAAACTATATGAATAATCTACGATAAAAAAAAGTAAACGAATAAAAAAATCGTTCAATAACTTTTTTAATTCAATCAATTTTAATTGAATTTGAACTTTACGAATATTAAGGTGGACTAGGTCCATGAGGAATAGTCATTCTTTGGAATGCCTGCGCTTGAGGGGGTTTTTAATAAACTCTTTGACCGTGGGGACCCCGAATGCTTACAGCGTAGTCTTGCCAATGAGGGACAAGTGCACAAGAGATGATCCATTGTTTCCCTGGTATCTTGCTCCAAACCTCATGGTCATGGTCATGGTCATGTTCCTGTAGTCTCTTCTATCGAGTGCCAATAGAAGTTTTGTGTACTTCCGCCTTACCGTTTTGCACATGACGTTTACAGTTTTCCTGTAAACTATTGTTAAATGTGTTTGTAGGTCTACTAAGATGTAAGATTGTACAATTTTTACACTCTAAAACGGCATATAAAAAGTTTTTTTTATAAAAGTTTTATAAACTGAATTATAAAAACTGAACACGCTAATGCACATTTAATGTTTGAAAGCAAAAAATTAATAACACCATGTTCAAAATTCTGGAAATGAATTCTGTTACTGATACCGTTGCGCCGCCATTAATAGTTACAGCAGTCATTGCTTTTCGCAACTACCATCGCTAATACGCACAGAACGATATCGCATACAAACATATTTTGGTTTGCACTCGACAGCACTCGTATCAAGTTGTTTTGTACTGGGTCATCATTCAATTGAGATTGATTAAAAGCGCTTTTTCGCGGCAAATTTGTTGTAATGTTATATATACATATAAATGCGCTCTATAACATTTTTCTTTTTATTACTTCATCTTTATTTGATATATGCGAGTTTTTATTTACATTCATTTACGCTAGCATTTTTTGCTTGGTTTTCAGTTGATTTATGTATCCAGGCTATTTATTTTTCGCTACTGTTTGCGCACTTGTCATTTCTGTTATTCAGCTCAACATTGTTGGCGGCTGCTATGATAGTTCAAGAGGATGATGATCTTTTGTGCGATCATTGCCAATTAGAATGAGTTCTCTACTCTTTTTTCTTAAATTAAGATATATTTTCTAGTGTGTTTCACACTTATTAGCTGATTATGCTTCGTGCATGATATGTATTTCTTTTTGTCTGATTTTGTTTTGCTGAAATCGCCGTTAGATTGAATTCAGGGTTTTGTTTAGCAGTTATCGACTTTTAGCTATCGATAAAATTGTTTTCATATATTACGCGAACCATTTTCTAAATGACAATCGATTATTCTTACATGGTTTTGATGATGATAATCTGATGATTAAGCGGCCTTAGATTATAATAAAAATGTTTGCTTTGGCAGCTTTATAGATGTTTGTATACCAGCATAGCAAAGAAAAAAAATATTTCAACGAATGGGTTTTCGCGCGAAATTTAAATTAACAAGACTTACTATGTTTTTGCTCACAGTATTAGTATTTTTTATATCTATTATTGTCTATTATAAACACTGCATTAACATATATTTTGCGCTCTATGGAATTTGGATTATTTGCATTAACGGGTACAAAATGTACATTCCAACATATGCTTTGGGAGCGCATGGTCAGTTTCCACCAAGAGCGTGTGAAAACGAAATAAGTTCATTCAACAGCAGACAAATTAACTGCTTGTTACGACTACAAGTACCAAAAAAAAGAGGATGTGTTCCTTTCATAACAAAATAAACAAAGAAAATGCCCTGCAGATGTGTTGGAGTCACGAAATGATGAATTTCAATGTCAGTGCAACAACTTAACAGACACTCTTAGTTGCAACAGTTCGGGAGGGTGCAAAACAATTTTTGAAGATTGGTGCAAAAAAAAAAAAATTACTTAATGGAGAGGGCAATATAGTTGAGCAATCGATAAATGCTCAAACCGATTGTTTCAAAAGAATCATAATCGATTGAAATTGAATTTTGTAACGGTTTTTACTATTTTTAGTAGTTTAGCTTTCAGACTGCTTCGCCTAAAGTTAGCATTGAATTTATTTTAATTTATGCATACATTTGAATTAATAAAATTATATGACCGATTAATCGATATTTTAGATTTTTTAATATTGAAATTAGAGACTTGTAAGAAAGAAAGCTCCTAGATTAATACACATTTTAATAGTGGTGACTTTTTTAACTGCTTAATAAATACATAGTTTGGTTTCCGTTTTATTGTTAAAAAACAATCGATTACTTTATTAGTTTTCGACTAATAAAAAACTACTTATTTTAAAAAACATTCGATTTTTTTATTCGCTTTCGAGTTATGATATGATATAATGCAAAAGCTGGAGATTTCCCTAAAATTTTGTAATTAAAATTGTTGCATACTTTTATTTATTATTAGTGAGCTTCTCGTGGACAAAAAAATAATCGATTAATCTATATTTTGAGAGATTATTTTTTGAAGTTGAAATAAATGAGAAATCGATTTATTTTGTTTTTGGGTAAAAAAAATTTTATGTACATAAAATAGTTCCTTAAATAAAGGGTTGGTAAATGTTGTGGAAATTTCCTTAAATTTGCTAAGCATTTAGAGTATTATAATAATAATATTATATAATAGTCTCCAATATTTTTTAATTCGAATATTATTTATTCTTTTATACATTTGTACATATATGATTTTAATATTTTTTGGATATTTTGCACATAATTAACATCAGCACAACCATCACACATTTGCTCAGGAGACTTGCTTTATTGCTATGCTCACTGCACCGCTGTCGCTAGCATTTTATACTTCTTTTTGATATTGTTTTTGCTTACATTATTTTCATTTAATCGCATTTAACACAAATCCCCGACACCAAAAGCACGATCTGGCTTTTGAGCGCAACAACAGCTGTTGCATGAATTCGTCATCAATTCATGTCTGCCTCCGCTGCTGACGCTGAAGCTTTCAACTCAACCAGCTGTATGTCATCGCATCCGTTTCAAGTAGACGCCATTCAAGCATGCTGCATATTTCTTCGTAGTCAGCAACGAAAAACTATTAATAAATTGCTATATACACACATATTTACAAACACTAATAGAGCGCCGATGCAGTTCTGGCTGAGCGCTATACTTTTCCACTCTATTCTTTTTTTAACTGTAGTAATATCCTTTCTGCAGCAGGAGTTTATATTGTTAAAGTCTCCTCCAGCTGATTTTCCACTGAGTGTGTGTGGATGCCTGCGTGATTCTTGCTGACATTCTCAACTTTTCACACCCTATCTTTGAACCGTGACATCTCCGATTTTTTACCTTCTGTATGCTTTTTTTCCTTCCACTCTACTTAAATGCAAATCTTTGTTTTTGATAGAGCTGCCAGCATACTTTATAGTTTCAACAAACATTTGGGGTTGTGTGGTTTTCGTTTTAAACACTCTGGTCAGCGCACTACGCCACCAAAAATACACAAACCTTCGATAAATTGATGTCTGACGTGTGTAATTACATATGCATGTATACATGGCGTGCCTTAGTTATCTCCTTCAATTTGGTAATTTTCTGCTGTTACTTGGTTTCCTCATTCACTATTGGAACACATCAATCACTTGAATTTGTTGCTACAGACCAAGTTGCCGCCGCCGTCGGGTGAAAATGCATCGAAACGGAAATTATATTTGATCGCTAGCCATGGGAGGGATAAGTGCTCTCAATTGCCACAGAAATGCTGTACTAACTTATAAACATTGAAATTTATAGAAAATTGTGTGAGGTTAGTTACCTTTGCGTAATTATTTTCTCTGTGTAACAGATAGCTTTAATATGTTATTTAGAATATTTGTAATTAGCGCTACACGCAATCGAAATTTTATTGTTAGTTTCTACTCCATAAAAATAATGTTCTTCCGCTTTATGCACGTATTTATTATTCTATTTTGTGTAATGTGTAGTGTTTGATAAATTAAAAAATTACCAACACTGACTTCCACTCCTCATTTTTACGTTCCTCATTTCTGTTCTCAAAAAAAAAAAAAAAAAAAAAACAAGAACAAATAACCCTCGTCGGTCCAAAACCCCGACATATCATAATTCTCGGACCACTATAACATACAGCTGCCATACAAACTGCTCGATCGGAATTAAGTTCTTGTATGGAAAGCATTTACATTTGACAATGTATCTCCACCAAAGTTGGCATAGCTAATTTTCTAGGGCAACAATGTAATCTCCAAAGAAATTGTTCAAATCTGTTAACTATAGCATATAGTTGCCATACAAACTGAACGATCGGAATCAAGTTCTTGTATGGAAAGCATTTACATTTGACAATGTATCTTCTTCTTGGTATAGATTATTTCCTAAGGCAACAATGTAATCTCCGAAGAAATTGTTCAGATCGGCTCACTATAACATATAGCTGCCATACAAACCGAACGATCGGAATTGTATGGGCTTATATGGAAAACTTTCGCATTTGACGTGGTATCTTCACAAAATTTACATTATGTAACTCGTAACTCTCATTTTTATCAATTCTTGTTTAGTCTCGAATATCGAGAGTATCGATGAATTTCGAACATTGGTGCCATATATAGCGTAAATATCGTGTAAAATCATAATATTTTTTATTATTTTTATTACAAAAAACATAAATATAGCGCTCCATATATATCCGTAAATTGGAATTAAAAACACGAATCTTAAGACATTTCCTGTGAAAATTGGTGTACGTTTTCGGAATAACCGCTCTACTGAACATTTACCTTATTGTTTAGGAATGACTTTGTATTTCGATGAAGAAGTCAAAGTTGGCTTAGGCTGTGGTCAACTAGAAAAAAGAACTTAATTGATGACGTATTAGTAAACTGGAAATGTATTTTCATCTCACCGATTGTACATAACTAATAAAAAACAATAAAAAAGTTGATATAATAAAGCAGTTTCCCATACAAGAATTTGATTTTGATCGCTCAGTTTGTGTGGCAGCTATATGCTTTCGTTGTCCGATATCGGCGGTTCCAACAAATTGTCAGCTTAAGTTTATTGTCGGTATAAGAATCGAAGGGATTATACTTAAGGTTTAATTTTAAATATGTTCATACAAATAATTCTCATTGGAAAAAATAACGAATTTAAGGCTGCTTTCTCTATATTTGGTTACCATTTTATACATTGTTTTTACTATCCTATCTTCTAAGTTGGGTCAAACTGGACATTGTGTGTTAAGATTTACTAAAATCGGCTTAGTCGTTTCGGAGTCCATTGCGGACAAACAACGTGACACGTACTTTTTAAATTGTGTAAAAATTATAGAAACTGAATGTAATATTAGCCAAAACAGTGAGTGCTTACGTTCGACAGTTTTAGAATAGCGAAGAAAGTTTAAAATTTCCAAATAAAAATTATTTAAATTTATCGAGTCCGCAGCAATATTTTTTGGTGGGTAAAAACAATATTCAGGGATGTGCAACTGACCACTAACGTATTTTCATAATAACCCCATCATTTTCCATAATCAACTTGTCAACTTTACACAATTAACCATTTTTAATTTTGAACATTTTTTAACCTTTATTTACATATTCTAGTCACATGCATTCAAAACGCCTATCAAATTTAAAAAATCTTAAAAGTTTTGTTAATGAAAATTTACGCGTCTTCTTGCAGTTGTAGGCGCACCAGTATGCATGACATATTTTTTGAAAAAATTTATTTACATGCCACATGTGGTTATCGCAATTACAAAAAATTTTGATCTTAATTTGTACGTAGAAAAGCGAAAAGAAGAATGCGGGAAAAACATAATTTTTCTCTGTTCATACATTTCGTTGTCAGTGCTACATTTGCTGCGCATGTGTACACCTTTTGTAGCATAAAAGTCTTTCTCGTGGCCAAGCATGAGTCACGTTTACAATAAATTAAAATTCCTGCAAGTACCTGCCGGTAGACAAGCAGTTAATGAACACAAACAAGTCATCGGCTTCAAAACAACAACAACAAAATTAGAAGGCGCGACATAAACTTGTCACCGGCAAGTTTTGTTTATGCCCGCTTTCGCCATTACTTAGAATACAAGAGAAAAATATAAAGCAAATCATATCTGCACGTCATAATCTATGCCGTGGCTTCCATGTGATACGCAATAAGCCTCTTAAGTGATAACAATAACAAAATATAAACCATTAGCGCTTTGATCGTACACAAATGACATTAGCATGCCTTGTGCCGTTCACCGTTCATGCAATATTACCACTGAAAACGAAAACAATCGCGTTCACACGCAGAAATGTTATAACTGAATTTTCAAAATATGTAAAACAGCTGTCAGAGCGTTAATTAAAAATGCCAAGCATGCGGTGCGCTCTTTATAGTAATAAACTTCTTTAATTCTATTTTCTAGTTAGCTGTTTCCCGAGATCAGCTCACAACTGTCACTACACCCATCTACGCTAATTGGTTGACAATATATGTATTGTATATACTGACACCCAAAAACGTGTCTCCCAGCCTGTGATGACATTGCTTCAAATGTCTCTCTCTCTCACAGCTTCACCTACTTTCAGCGCTTGACATCTTGTATGGCCATCAGCGGAAAAATGTGCACAACCCATCCAGATACAGAAACGATAAATGATTCAGATACATACGAGATGTGTTCAAAAAGTATAGCGAATTTTGAATTTTCGCGGGTTACGTATATTCGAATTTCGAACTTTTTGTGGCGTTATGTTGGTACTCATGTCTCTCACTTATGCCGACAAGCTCGGCCATTTTTAATGTTCATTTAATTGTTGACAGCTGCTTTGCTTGCACGTGCTTTGGATCGTCTTCGTTTTTTACCTATTCAAAAAATGGATCAAAGAACCTGTATCAAATTTTGTGTGAAAAACGAAATTAAGTGCGCGGATGCATTCTGAATGTTGACTGTGGCATACGGAGAAGCTATCTTGGACCGAAGCAACGTTTATCGGTGGTACAAAATGTTCTCAGAAGGCCGAGAGAATGTGACAAAAATTGGCTTTTGCACCACGATAACGTCCCTGCTCACACATCCTTGCTTGTGCGCAACTTTTTGGCCAAAAACAACACACTAATGATGCCGCAGCCACCGTATTCCCCAGAGCTGGCCCCCTGTGACTTTTCTTGTTCCCTAAACTGAAGAGGACCATTAAAGGACGACGTTACGCTTCTCTTGACGAGATAAAGACAGCATCGAAGGAGGAGCTGAAGAAGATAAAAAACATGATTTTTTGAAGTGCTTCGAAGATTGGAAAAACCGTTGGCACAAGTGTATAATATCTCATGGGGATTACTTTGAAGGGAACAAAAGAGATATTCATGAATAAATAAATAATTTTTGAAAAAATACAAAATTCGCGATACTTTTTGAACACACCTCGTATGTGTGTACAAACTATACATGTATGTACTTGCACGTGCTGTCATTGTCAGCAGCGGTGAGATTGTGGGTGGGTTCATACTCGCTTGAATTCTTGCCTTTTTTCGGTTCTCCGAAGTACTGCAAGCTTCGTACACGATTTTGTATGTTACTGACACTTTGTAAAATAAAGCAATGAAATTAATTTTTTGTACACCTAGAGGTGAGGTGTACATATATGAAATGTCACAATCTTCACCACGAAATGTGGCTTTCTTCAATATTTTGACTACACATTTTATTCATGTTAGTTTTTTTAAACGAAATGCGGGACTGTTCCTGTCAACGGTGTGGTGTCATGTTGACATGTATGCATGTTTCTGTACTCTAATTTGTCAGGTGTATTACGTTGAGGTGTTATGATTGGACATTGTGTTTTGTCTGTTTTAGTTTGACATGTAACGGTGGTTTTTGTCATAGTTGTATATGTATTTAAATTGCTTTAAATTTTTTTTTTGTGGTTCGAATTTTACTCTGAAAAATAAAGAAAGGCAGAAAGAATTTACATAACTTGAAGACATAATAAATACCCTTCACATGAGTATTTCTTATAGTATAAAATAATATAAACAGATCTTTATATGTATGTATTTTGATCGTCAGTATGTAAGAAAGTGCTATGTAATAGTGATTCGATCTGAGGCATCTTCTKCTTCTTGATTGGCGTAGACACCGCTTACGCGATTATAGCCGAGTTAACAACAGCGCGCCAGTCGTTTCTTCTTTTCGCTACGTGTGCCAATTAGATATTCCAAGTGAAGCCAGGTCTTTCTCCACTTGGTCCTTCCAATGGAGTGGAGGTCTTCCCCTTCCTCTACTTCCCCCGGCGGGTACTTTCAAAGCTGGAGTGTTTTCGTCCATCCGGACAACATGACCTAGCCAGCGTAGCCGCTGTCTTTTAATTCGCTGAACTTGTCAATGTCGTCGTATATCTCGTACAGCTCATCGTTCCATCGAATGCGATATTCGCCGTGGCCAACGCGCAAAGGACCATAAATCTTTTTTTTATTTTAATTTTGAACAAAAATATAATATATGAAAATTTGTTGAAAAGGTTTACATGCAAAGTTTATTCGGTCGGTTGTATGACAGCTATATTACAAATAAAATATTGTGGAAAACCTAATATAGTTTGTCCAGGGTATATTTACATCAATTTACAGTAATTTTTCGACTGTGATTAACATTAAAGGCTGTGTATTGTCATTTTTGGGTTGCTAAAACCGAAACTAATAGTAAATGACAAAAATAGCTGTAAATGATGGAAATTGTGTGAACTCGAATTTGTAGCATATTTTATCAGATTTAGTGAATAGTATTTGTATTATTTTGAGTAAAAAGCTATCAACCGAATTGTAAATTATTTTAATATGATGTTTACATTTCGAAAACTCGTTTTTTCTGTAAAGAATACAGTTCGCATCTTCTCTAATGCATACATTTTTTCATCGCTCTTAATATACATACATAGAATTTACTGGAGTGAAGTCGTTTTAATTTTAAAAATTCTTAATCAAACAAAGATTTCTGAACGGTAACATTAGCAAATATTTCTGAGTAAAGACCACTATAACATTTACTGCTTCAAAATCCAACACAGTAGTACTTTGTAACACAGTTCATATGGATGTTCAAATTCATACAAGCATGCATACACATTTGTATATGTTTACAGCTTCGTATGCTGAAACGTGGCAACGGCGCACAATTTTTCCAGGCATAAATTCATTCATTCGCCTTACACACGCCACCCTCACATATTTTCCATCATTTTCAACTTACATAAATACACGAATGTACTCACATAAACTGCCATCCCTGTGGGTGGCCATATCCATTACACAAAGTTTTGTGCGCGTCTTTTATAGAGTTCCTTCTCTCGGCTTTGAATCTTTTGCCACTCTTGCTGCCACTATAGGCACGCTCACTGTTGTTGTTATTATTATATATTTTTTCTTTTTAATTTTGTTTGCTTACTTTATTCTAGTTACACTTTTCACCCTATATAAATTCATAATACTCCGTGTTCATCAGCAAACAAATCGAGTTGTGTGTGTGTGTATATATGTATGTATGCAGGTATACTACTACACTGCGCTCTTGGTTTGCTTACTTCAAGCGCCACGGCTTGTATTAGGTGAAATGTATTTGAACAACAGCTCCAATACAGACACAGTGGGCAGCTTCTCTCACATCTCTCACACGGCAGACCTGACCGCAGTTCTGGCTCGTTGCCGTTGCTACGGAAAATACGCATTCGGGGTGGCAAAATGGTGAGGGAAGTTGGAAAAATTGTTGGTGTTTAACAAGCAGTGTGAAATGGGCATAAGTGGTGCTTTTAAAAATTTAGTTGGCTGCGCTTAATTCATAAGATGTTATCAAAGTCAGTAGTCATGTCCAGAGTATGCATACATATGCCCTCGTATTTATAAATGTATGTATGTACATACATAAGTTAATGTATGGTTCAAGTTTTCAATGCGCTTCCGGCAGAGGTAAACGAGTAGCGTTTTTCCAACACGGAAATTTGCACCTTTTCTCTGTGCAACCCTGCACAACTAAGGGCTTTTAAAAATACACATGTAACCATCTCATAATAAGAAGTATATGTATAATAAATGTTAGATAACTTTAAACTTTAACTGATTTACAAAAGTTTTTATGAAGTTTGCTGAGAGTTTGAACGAAAGTTTCACTTGCTTATAAACTTGGTTCTAGCTACTGAAAATTACAATTTAATAGAATATTTAATTTAACCTAATATTTCGGTATATTCCACAGACACATTATTAGTTGAATTAGTTGTATTAAATTATATTACGTATGCAAATATATTATACTCTTATAGGTAGAGTAAGATTGAATTTTTTTCTTTCAATTTAAACCTATATATGTACATACATACAAACTTTCTTGCACTGGCACACATTTCGTATTGTTTGTTGAAATACTTTTCTCAAACTGCTATGCCACGTTGCCACATTTCGCTTTTGGTTTGTTTTGCGGCCGCTCTTCCCTTTTATGACCAACGGTTGTCCCAATTATTCGTTGAATTGCATCCATTAAAAATTTGCTTTGTTGTGGTTTATTCAGTTGTAGTAAGAAAACTTTGTGATTTGTTTATCGTCGGAAAAAATCGTATTTCATTGTCAAAAAAAAAATAACCGTACAAACAAAAACACATACCATTAGACAGTTAATTTTAAAGTACGCCAAATAGTAGATATTTATGTGTGCCAAAGTGAGTGCGAATTAAACTCCTGGTGATCATAGGCGGATGATTGATGCTGATGATTTGAAAATTTGTCTCTCAAAATTAAAAATTTGCAGCTATCATCATTACAGTATACAATGTTTTTGATGTTGATGAAATATTTTCACATTTTAGTAGTAAATCCTTCTTTAAATAAAGCTACGTTTACATTTTAGAAATAAATAATTTTTCAAATACATATACATATAAATAGGGCAATCGAACAAGTATTTTCGTATTTCTAATCGAACCTCAACATATTTTTTATATTTATACTAATAAATAAAAAAAAAACAAATATGTACCATTTTGGTCGAATACTTTTTGACATTTTTCCGCTGGAGACATTGTTCCATCAATGTAAAACTTTCATTAGTGTAAATCGAAATTTTCAGAACGGAAGCGAGCGAACCATTGTTTTGCTACACGAACTGATACAGCATCGTCTCCTTAAATTTCACAAATTTTATTGGTGGCTTGCGTGTCATTCTTCCCCTTTTTATAAAAAAAATTTCAAAATATAGCGAATTTCTTCTTTTTTCACTAATTTTTGAACAGCTGTAATTTTTTTTAAATTTCCCCGAATTTAATTTTTTTTCTTTTTTCGTTAATTCGTTCACTCATTATTTTTTTTGTGACTAATCTTTCATATCCCGAAATTGGGGTGTGTACATATAATACATAGACTTTCGTGCGTGAGTCAGAAAATGCTTGAAGTAAACTTGGAAAGAAAGTTAAATTGCAAAGCAATGTTATATGTGTATAAGTTCAAAATTTTTGAAGGACTGTATTTTTATTTAACTTAAAAAACGATATATTAAAAAATTGTATTACTAGTAAAACGAAATGAAAAAAAAATAATAATAAAACAAGTATTTATCGTGTCACTTACCAAATTTTTGGTTTTGTAAAAAACATAAAAATTTAATAACAAAATATTATAATAAAAAAACCTTTCCTTAGAATAAAGCCATTTATTTTTTACTAGCTTTTAATAATACACCTTAATAACATGTTTTCTCCCTTGTACTCGGGTTAGTTATGCATAGTTTTGTCAATGTTAAAATCGATTTTTTCAGGGAACATATTTTTTTTAGGGTTGTTTATTACATGCTTATAACTTCATAGGCTTTAATAGTAAATTTATATGCTTTCCTTTCTAAATGAGCACGCATTTACTCATGTGTTGAATTATACACCCTTGCGTGTCATTATAGTGACAGGTATCAATTTGCTTTATAAGGAAAATGTACCAACATTTCCCTTCCATTTCAAGTGACCACAAAAAGTATACACTATATGTACATACATATAAACATAAACATATAATATATTATGCACTGAAAGAATTACATTTATGTTTTCGCTAATTATTTTATATGATGAACATACCGGTGACTTTACATGCGAAAATCTGGCATTAAAATTTTGTATTTTCTGCATGAAGGAGATCTAGCGTTTTTAAGTGCAAACTTTCGATACAAACTTTGCGAGTATTACCAAAAAACACTTCTCATGAATATGCCATCATCTTATCAACATTATAATAGGTCAAGCGACGGGCGCCTTCTAAAACTTTTCTTTCGCTCAGAGAGTAGTACAAAAATCAGCAAGAAGTGATTTAAGCATTTGAAACGAAATTAATTTTACTATATCGTATTAATCAAGAAGAGTGTAACGCAACGTTTCCAACATGTTTCCTCACTATGCACTGCGTGTTCAGCTAATTTGATATTAAGTATCACAAAAACAATAATTAAGCAGATTTGATGACTAATAATATATTGCTGCTAAGTATGTTAACAGAAACAACTTCCCAACACCCTTTCACCTCTCGACCCCATTGGCATTCTTACTTGGATGCGTGACTAATAACAACTACCACATATCGACTTATAAACACACCTCTTTGCATGCCAACAAAGAATGCATAGAAATAAACACAATTATTAAACAAGAACAAGACAAATGTGCGAGTGCTTCATAGACACCGGAAATAATCATTGCTTTGGCACTTCAAAAGAAAAGTAGAAAACAAATAAAAGGAACAACTATTTTCGGCGCGTTATCGACGGAAGGAAATGGTTTCAGCACAAAAGTTTGGCTTGCGGCTAATAAAATAACGAATAGAAGGTGAATAATATGAAAATGTGTTAGTTTTTGGTAGCATTTGTCCCGAAAAGTCAATGCAATGCCAATTAAGGCTAGCCAATAAGGCTTAGAAAATAGAAAAATGAAAGGGCGTTATTGATGGACGAGGCAAATATTTATCGCAGTGGTTACATATTTGCGGAAGTATTATGGTGTGTGCACACTTCGCAACTAGTTAATACTTTTATGATTTGACTACTAATTATGACTCTTTTTATTTGTCATTTAGCGCTGCTGCTTTTTCACTTGTTTGCCAAGCTATTATTTGCCATGTTCATGCTAATCGCTTTTGGCACATAAAATTGAAATTTGTGCATTTGCGTTAAATGATTCGCCGATAAGCTTGAATATATATACATATATATATATTTGTTTTTTTTTTTTTAATTTTTATTGATGACAACAACTGTGTTAACTACTTATTTGCACAGCAATAGCAGCCCTCGCAATTTTATGTGCGGAACAAAATTCTCGCGACAGACTGCAGCAGCGCGGCAGTGAACTGAAAATGGCGTTGTGAATCCTACTACATGAACGTTTGTGAGAGGGCAGCAACATAACTATGGCATAAAACAACGCAGTTGTCCATTTTGCATATACACAATTTCGTTGTGGCCATACTAATACCTTGCACTTCAATGAAATTTTAATATTTTGTTCAAAGTGACATTTTGAAGCAAAAAATAAGTATATAGGTAAATTTATTTGTTTTAAATTATCAATTGTTATTATAAATGATGTAACAAAGCTATTTTATGCTTTTWTTTGTAAAATAACGTCAGGTTTGTTAGAGCTTTGAGTAATTTTGCATTTTACATATTAGTGGCATCACCACTCTACCTCATCTCTCTATCTTCCATTCTACTGTCAACTCAACTGTCGTCCTACTGTTGTTGGGAAATATAGGATTAAATTGAAGTTAGCGAGAACGACAACTGTCGGCCTGCAGTCGTGTAGTCGTGTAGCTGTCAAAATAGGTCCGCCCATAAAAACGTGTGTATTTTAATATTTGACAGATGTCGTTTGCAGTCTGTCGCGAGCATTGTATTCAACACATTATGTCTAATTGGTAGTGTAAATTTTGTGCACAATTCAAACTATATAAGTCCCTCATAATTCCCGTCTTGCCATATGGTGCAGAGGCTTGGACGATGACAACAACTGATGAGTCGACGTTGAGAGTTTTCGAGCGAAAATTTCTGCGAAAGATTTATGTTCCTTTGCGCGTTGGCCACTGCGAATATCGCATTCGATGGAACGATGAGCTGTACGAGATATACGACGACATTGACAAGTTCAGCGAATTAAAAGACAGCGGCTACGCTGGCTAGGTCATGTTGTCCGGATGGACGAAAACACTCCAGCTCTAAAAATATTCAACGCTGTACCCGCCGGGGGAAGCAGAGGAAGAGGAAGACCTCCAGACCTGGCTACGCTTGGAATATCCAATTGGCGCCACGTAGCGAAAAGAAGAAACGACTGGCGCGCTGTTGTTAACTCGGGTATAATCACGTAAGCGATGTCTGCTCCAATTAAGAAGAAGAAGAAAATTTTAGGCAAACCTTTAGTAAGTGCTAAGTTAAATTTTATGTCACATTGGTTCGCTTTTATTTATTTTATGTTTGACTTAACAACACCTCGGCGAAAACCAGTTCTGTTATTTGACAAATTTATTGAATTATGTGAAATAAACTCTCCCAACTTTGACAATTTCAGTTTCGTTGTTTTACAAATAGAAATATTGAATTTTAGTTAGGTATCATGCCACTGAAATCAACGGAAATCCATCAAATAATATCAGTCACCGATCCACTTGTTTTCGGCGAGCATTAACAGTGATCGTTTCGGCGCGTAGTGCTGCACGGTTAGTTGTTGTCATGACGTTTAACCGGTACTACACCGGTTTTCAACTTGATTGTACTTAAATGGATGACTTCATGGCATTTTTTTCAATTACAGCATTTTTAATTTCTTGCTTTGTTTTGCATTTTTTATTGCCAATTCTCTGGTGGTATAGTATCCATTTTTTCGCTTGCTTATGGCTCATTTTGTACTAAAATACACACGCTGAGCTAAGAGTTATAATTTATTTGTGAAAAGTTGCTTTAACAACAATTTGTTAGAAAGCATTTTTTTCTTTATAAAAATAAGTAAAAGCATCTCCGTTGACAAAATACCATGAGGATGCAAAGTAACTATTCGAAAAAAGGGGGGTGATTAAAATGGATAAATGTAATTTTTTGCCTTTGAGAAAAAATTTAATATCGACGATCCAGACAGATTCATGTAGTTACTTTGTTATGATTTGAAGGCAAAAGAGGAACATAGGCTATACAGAAACTTTGGCGTTGGAAGTTTCATGATTTAGGAAAAGATCGTCGAGATAAGTTGGAATCTGAAACACTTTAATTTCTCGAGGACTACCATCAAAAAGAACAAATTTTCTAACAGAATAACATAACTATCTACGTTTATGTATTTTCCTCAAACTCTAGGTGTTTATTTAGTTGGGACTAGACCCCTAAACACTAGTAAGAACCAGAGATAACCAATGAGAGCCACTGAGAACCATTGACAGTCGGTCACAACCATAGGGATATACTTAGCAGTAAGGGAACCATTGAGCACTATAGAGAACCGAGCATAGAAAATGGGAATTAGGGAGACCCACTGAGAAGCAGGGTGAAATACAGAGAACCAGGGTGAAATATTGAGAATCACGGTGAAGCATTGATTTCCATTGAGAACTAGTGAGAACCCACGAAAATGAGGAAAGCCACAGAGAATCAGGCAGAGCCAGTGAGTATCAAGGATATCCACTGAGAAATAGGGAAAACCAAAGGAAACAGAGGTAGAAACTAAAAAGCAGGGAGAATTAGTGAGAAGCAGGTAAAATCAATGGAAACTAGGCAGAGCCACGGAGAACCCTGCAAAATAGAGAAAACCAGTAAGAACCAGGGAGAGCGCCTGAGAAGGAGAACCAGGTAGAGCCAACGAGAAGCAGGAAGAGTCACTAGGAAGGAGCGAGAGCCACTGAAAACCAGGTACAATCACTGAGAGCCAAGTAACTATCACCCTTCTGAAAACAATATTAATGAGATAATTTAAGTATTGAGAAACCAAAAAAATAAGGTTTCATATCGCAAGAAGAAAAATTGAACTAAAAGAAAATAGATAGAATACTGATATCATTTTCGAAGCTGAGGCATTTTTACTGTTAAAAAAGTCTCGAATTGTTTCGTTCTGTCGGACTTTTCTGTGACACTACGGAGCCATGGGTACACATATATTGAAAATTCTAATTACCTCAGATACTATTTGCAGTACAAACAACTAAAAGATAGTGAAATCAAGATCGGGATCAGGAAATCTGCAGACTTAGATTAGTATGTTGTAGGCTTAAGTCCCGGATAAGCAAAATTTAAATATTTTGTGACATAATTTTGTTTCCCTAAAAGCACATGTCGCCTAAATAGTAATGCTAGATAGAAATGCCCCATACCGTATATGCCATGAAGTTTGTTCACCCAGAAGAAAACGTCCAAGTCCCTATAAAATAAATTTCAGCTTGACGAGCTGAATCAATTTAGCCACGCCCGTCTACATGCATATATGCGAACAAGTCTCTCAGTTTTTGAGATATCGAACTAAACTCTTCAATAGTTCCCTTCGATGGTTTTAATTAAAATTTCAGTGTTTTTATTTGCGAAATATATATAAGATAAGCTAAACCTTCACAGTTTGAGGAGCATTTTATGAACTTGACTTATAAATTCTAATTGAGACATTTTTAAGAAATTGAAATTTGCGTATACAAAGTCTTAACTGGAAAGATTGTATAACAAACAAAAGCAAAAAACGACAATAACAAATTGTAAACATAAACTGAAATCCATAAGAAGCCGGCTTTTTGCTAGAAGTGTGTTTTTCGTTCCTAGACAAATAAAAAAAGGCTAGAATAAAACCAAAAATCAAAGCAAAACGTGCTAAACCGGTTCAAAGCAAACAACAACATTTACTCGATTGTTAGCTATAACATTGAACATGGAACGCTCCAGCAAAAGCACGAGCAAATGGCAAAGATGTACCGATGACGAGCAATACGGGTAAAAAAACATAACATACTGACAGCCAGCTATTGAAGCGTGACACTGCGCAAGCGTAACAAACCGCAGTCATAATAGTTGTATACATGTGAACAAACAAACATCTTCGTACTCGTAGGTGACAAGGCAAACGCACCGAAGAAAAGCCCAAGTGCGTCCACAAGCCAAAGTGTCAGAAATGACAATGTGGTCGCTACCGCATTGAGCGCTCAGCGCTACATTTACACCACGCCTCCAGACAACGCTAAATCAATGTGACAGCGCTGCTAAACGGATGTGATTATTTTCAGATTTCATGCGTATGTAAGCAAGGCATAAGCCGACGCCAAAGCGCATAAGTCGACTTTATAAATAAGTAATTTGCTTTTATTTATTTATTTTTCTATGTAGCAGCAATTGAAGTGGCGCGTCACGTTGCAGGCGTACAAGCGACCCGCGCATTTGCAACATTAGCATGAAATGCATCTTCATAAAGCCAGCGAATGGCATGCAGTAGCAACAACTTAACGAAATCAAGCAACATTAAAATGAAATGAACGTCGGGCTACTGCACGCGGGCGTCAGATAAGGTCACACACACTCATATGCACTCCCACGTTTGGTTGCATGCATGCGGCGTTGATGTTGTGCCGACAGTGTTGTCGTGCGCTACTCAGCCAACATGCATATTTAATTCGTACAACACCGAGTGTGCATGTGTTACTATCAATGCAAATATTGCCGACCGCATGCGTCTTTCGTTGCCGACTGCTGATAGCGCTGCCAGCCTGTTGGGCTGTTGTACATTTTTTATGTCAACGTCGTTGTCCTTGTATTTGTGGCAATTTAATAGCATGCAAATCTCTACGTTTTCCCCTGCGTTCCACCGCTCTTCAGCTCTTACGCCATGGCACAACTTTTAACCACACGTTTATCGTCGTGGGATTCATCCGTCGGAACATGCAAGTGTGCGCTTTTGTTGCTTTTCGTTGTACAGCGTTTGACATGCTGTGGCAAATGTGGTGCGAATTTAATTTTTATTAAAATATTTATGATCACAAATTCGTTGGAGATTATCCATTTATCAAATGTGTATGTAAAAAGCTCCAATAGCTATGCAAATATCGTGTGGAATATTTGAAAATTATTTAATAATTTCAAAAGAGTGTTATTTGCCTAAATTATTTCATTTATATTTTATTGCCGATTTTCTCCTTTCTTGTTTTCTGTAAATTAGTTTGAGTATTCGAAAAGTAAGGTTTGGTAACCTTAACTAAAATCACAACCATAACCATACGCCATAATACAATTTGATACTAATATTTTGTGGAGCGTCATATATCAAAAACGGTAATTACTTATCTCGATAATTATTATAAAGTCACCTATGTTTTAAAAGTAAGATAGCAAAAATTTGAAAATAAGGTTCAAAAATAATACATTTAGCGCCTGATTGCCTTCTGTTTCCCACTTTTCCTTTAAACTCGAAAAATTCCAACTCAAACTGTATTTTTGCTATTTTTCGGATATGCTACTATTAATGCTGAAAAAAATTATTTTATATTAATCATAGCGATACGATGTCTATAATCAATACCGATTTGACCGCGGTACTAAACGGAGGATGGATTACTCGACTTGCGCTCCTGCTCTCTGGGAGCACTCGTCAGCAATTCGCAAGCAAGCAAGCTTAAGCACAGGGTTTGCCCGGAAAGAAATAGGACTGATTCGAACTAAAAAAAAAATAATGAACCAATCGTGGGCTATAGAAACGTTGGGATGTCGGCCGTGGTTATGTAGCTGTTCACAAGAAAGGCGGTATGAGCCGCGGCGTTGTCGTGGTGCAACTTCCAATCGGCTGCGTTTGAGTCTCTTGAGAACTTCCACGTAAAACTTGGCGTTGACGGTTTGTCTAGGAGGAAAAAATTCCTGGTGGACGATGCCTTTGATGTCAAAAAAGACAACGAACTGCATTTTCAGCTTGCACCACTCACAGAAAAACGTCGCGTGAAAATGTTTTCTCTGACTGTCCATGTGCTCGGAGACATTTGACCAGCCGTTCGTTAGCTAGGAACCCCATCTACCGAATCCAGTCGGCGAGCAACGCTCCGAAGTACAGTCGCGGCGGAAGAAAATCAGTTATATTATTTTCCGGACAAACGCTGTACAGTTGCGAACGAAACCATTGGTTTTCTTAAAAGACAAACGAACAGCTGGTACGATGAGGTGTTCCATGTTGCAGAGGAGTGCCTACCTCGCAACGTTACAACCGACCACAACACGTGCGGGATGGGATAGATCTCGAGAGTTGAAGAGGGAAACGAGACGCATTTGCAAACAGAAAAAGAGAAAAGCCGAAAGTGTGAACAGCTTGAAAAGCAGGCCGGCAGGGCTAA
>NW_017535352.1:342871-384828 GCF_001853355.1 Bactrocera latifrons
ATCCTCATACACCATCTCTTCGTCAATTTTAAAGCTGAAAAGGAGCTTACTTTATGCCTAATTTGTGCCCTTCAAAAACATTTGCTCGCAACAAACAATTATGATCGAATGCCTTTTCYAACATTTTGAACGTTTCGGCACCAGAAATTTGATTCCACACACAAAATTTAATGSAACATCTTTGTTAAATAATTTGCTCATAGTAAAAATCGGCGAATGCACTCTATGTACTTCAGAAGCGACAAGCGTATACTAAAATACTAATGATTATTTCGATGTGACATTTGGGGCACAAATTTAAATTATAAAGTTTTACCGTTTTTTACCCACAGTAGTACATATGTCCATTGAATAATAAGCAAGTTAATCTTCATTTAAATCATATATACAATTGAGGTGCGTTTAATGCTAAAGCAAAAAGTATAATATACCATAATTAGCAATTTATTCAATTTTATTAACAAAAACCACAATAATTATAAATAAGTACCACAAAGCGCAAAAGCAGAGCGCAGGCAGAAGTACAAGCGTGAAATAAGTTGTAGATAAAACAAAAACAATTTTGTACAAAAGTATTTGTATTAAGTGTGAAATTTGATATGCAGACGGTTTGTTATCGATAACTGGGCTTTATAATGTACGTCAGATTCCGAAGTTGGCGATGGATTTTGCTCAAACGAATAAATATATAAATGTACGCCAAAGCAGTGGCGGTTACACGAGCGCATTAACCCTAGATATCGAATATTCTATCTCAAAATTCTGTCTGYAGAAATGAAATTTATCTCAATGTCAATGTGGAAAATGAAAAAAATGTGGTGAAAACCAATTTACGGGTTTGGAAAATTTGGGAAAAAATAAAATTTGTAGAGTTTCGGGCACTTTTCATCACCGCAACCATGCTGCGAGAATATTTCTCCAAAGAATTGAATCTTTTTTTGTGTTCTACAAATTGGCTTTGTTAACGATAAATATAAGTTTAGAAGTTATACTTAAATTTGGTTGTGTAGTGATATTCAATAATACTTGAATCTCTCTCTGAAATACTTGAGTCTCAACGTTGCATCTGACGGCTACATCACCGCGGCATTTTCATTTCAATGTCGTAATTTGAAAAAAATTTTTCATAAATTATATGAAAGCATTAATCCTCATACTTCCGCATCTCCTCTAGTAATTTTATTACTTCACATAGGTCTTGATTTTTTGTCTACCATACTCGACTCAGAGGTAAAACGTTAGAGCTGGCAGATTCCATTATGTGGCAAGTAATTTGAATTTCGATACTCAATATTGCTGTCATAAGTTGCGAAGTCTTTTGTCACAAATTTTTGTGCAGTGTCATGTTCTTTCTACGTTTTTATTATCTCTAAAGCTTCAATGTATGCACACTTCTTTGACATTTCTTCCTTTTGACATTTTCGCAACTTCATCTATCAGTGAAGAGTGCTTGATCGCGCCTACATTTCTTAACGCATTATTTTTGCCAAATATATGTATTAATATATATATAATAACCGAACTAAAACTATCGGCAGAGCATTAACAGTATTTTTTCAAAAGAAATTATGCATTTTCGAAACAATAAGACTTAAATTTCTTCAAGTTTCATTTGACAAGTTTTATTTTAAGCGATATTAAATCCACATTTTGTTGAATCTTTAATCATAGACTGAGGATGGTTTTCCGAAAAGTCTTAAACCCTAATTTGATAAATTTACCACATACATTGCTGGTAGATTTGGATACTAATTAAAATTGTATTTCGACTTTTGACCTACTTTGAAATTTATGATAGAATTGGGAGTGTTTAGTGGCTGTTCCACTCACGTAGGATGAAGATCGCTAATGGTGGTCTAAAAAATAATAAAACTGATGTARTTAAAATATACGAAACAAAACATAGCTTTAAAAAAGGCGTTTATTTTTTAATACGCATTATGTCCTGYATCGAATTCAACTTGAAAACTTTGTTTTCCTTTCATATAGTACGAGTATGTAAAATGTTTGACATGCGAGCAGCRTTTAAAGTTAGCGAGCAGAGAAATGGCGAAACGAAGACAGCTACTTTTGAGTTTGTTTCAGATTCTCAATTTTATACAATTTCTATAGTTTGACGTTTAAATATGACAACTGTCAGATTACGACTCTGTGCTGTTCATATAAAACAGTTCAATTAAATATAAAAGCTCTTCAACTTTTTATAAGTTTATATAGCACAAACACACACAAACACTTATATTTCAAATAACGATCCATATGCTCGGCTTCGAACATTTTTTATTATTGTTGCTCGCGTCAGAAGTGTGGGCTCAGCGATTGCAAATATTGTAGACATATATTTGTAAATCGAGTACGCATTGCGCTGTAAATTTGTAAAGGCATGAATACATTAATATAATAATGCAAAAAACATAAAGCTATTTGCATACTGATATTAGTGCTGATGACGACGCCCGCTGTGCAGTTCAAGTGGCGCGAAATTGGAGCAAATTCATTAATTTTAAGAGAGGAAAACAAAACATAATACCATTTTATTTACATTACATACGTAAATATGTATGTGCATAWATGAATTTGGATAAATAACGTGGGAGGGTACCGAAAAAAGCCCACATTTGCGATTATCATTAGCTTTTTGCACTTTTTATGGAATAAAAAAAAAGATTTTTTTGTTAAAATCAAGCAAAGTATTTCAACAGCTCATCAAGTAGGCGAGACAGTTTTTGTAAACGTTTTTCACTTGGCGCCGCCGCGGCTTTCACTTGATCAATTACGAAGCTTATGCCCATTACTGATAGCTGTCAAAATCGATCGCTCATGAATATACATATGCAAGTAGATATGTATGTTTGCGTGCAAATATTAATGAATTATCGGTTTTAATCTAATGGACAAAATATCATTTGCTTTCAAGTTTAATGTAGTCAGCTTAAAATCCCATCAAGCGCCCAAGCGTTTTYCTGCGTTATCATTTCGCAATGTTCGCTTTTTATTGCATTTTATTTTTTATAGCTTAACTTCCGTTTCACAATTAAAAAGTTATACAGAGAATTATATACACATATGGAAGCATTCTTTTATTCGCTGTCATTAAAGGCGCAACGAAAATTGTGAAAAAAATCCAATTGTCTGCGAACGTAACGCATATTCTGCCTTCTGGCTATATGTATGATTTGTTTTTGGGCGCATAGTGCGATGAAAGCGAACGCTTTGCTTTTATAACAAACGAAACTAAAAAAACTACTGAATACAAACAGCAAATTAAATTTTGCAGCTGCTGAACATCTGCGCATCTTTCAACTGCCAGTCCAATGTACCCTCGCGTTAAGTTTTATATTCAATACATTGGCGCACATAATCACACACACGCTGTTGTACGCATCGATACACCCGCAGTAAAATTTTTCATTTACCGCAACACGTCTTCRGCGTTGCCACAAAAATGTGCGCCAGCAATCCTTGTGTGTGTGGTGTACATATACATATGTAAATATGTGTGTAGATAGGCATATATACATAAATATATATATACTAAGGTATGTATATATTTATTTTACGTATTTGATTGGTGAAGTTCGCTACGCACACCTGTATAAGCTCCAATATGTACATATATKCATATATATGTACCTAAGTATACATACATATCATATAATACATACATATGTATACATATTCCAGCAAATTTCGTCGAAGTAAAATTCTCTTTTTCATGGTTCGTATTTTTATACCCTRAACAGGGTATATTAAGTTTGTCACGAAGTTTGTTACACTCAGAAGGAAGGGCCGGAGACCCTATAAAGTATATATATAAATGATCAGTATGTCAAGCTGTGTCGATTTAGCCATGTTCGTCTGTCTGTCTGTTCGTCTGTCTGTATATATACGAACTAGTCCATCAGTTTTTAAGATATCGTTTTGAAATTTTGCAAACGCCATTTTCTCTTCAAGAAGCTGCTAATTTGTCGGAACTGTCGATATCGGACCACTATAACATATAACTGCCATACAAATGATCGGTATCAAATGCTTGCATGGGAAACTTTTGCATTTGACGTCGTATATTCACGAAATTTAGCATGGATTACTGCTTAAGGTAACAATATCTCCAAAAAGAATATTCAGACCGAATTAATATAGCACATGAACACATAGTTACGAACAGAAATGCTCCTGTGAAGGGTATTTAGCTTCGGTGCAACCGAAGTTAACGTTTCTTTTCTTGTTTCTTTCTAAATTCGCGCCCTTCCTAAACTATTTTTATTAATTTCTTAGAGGTAGGTATATGTATAAGAGCAAAGCTGGATAAATCAGAAACTTTTTGAACAGTGTTTTATTTTTAAAAAGAAAAAGAAAATTTCTAAAATCCAATAGTTTTTTTTAATATTATTGCATTGGTGATCGCTTTTCTCATTTTAAATTGGAGAACATTCTTCTGAGGTTGAATTATAATTTTTAAACCCGAGAGTTTCAACGTTTCAAATAGCTGACAGAACTTAATCCGGTTATAACTGAATAACTGTGAAATACAAGTATGTATCAAGCATATACATATATGGCAGCTTATCCTCTTTTTCATCGGATGATATACCAATGGTTACCCCCAAGCTCTGGTTGTATTTGAAGTTTTCGACCGGAGAGTTTCTGAAGAATCCACTTCTTTGTTTAAAATATCTGTCAGAACTTATTTATTGCAATGGAATATTGTCAAAACCATATTTCAAGCATATGTATGGTTGAATTTATTATGAAGTATAATAATAATAGCATTTGTAGCATCATTTCTGCTCAAATATCAGGGATCTCCGAGTTGCATAGCTCAATTATTTTCATCTTCATATTTGCACTTGTATTTTTTATTATTATAGACGATTTACCAGGTGAATTATTCTTTTGAGTATATTTTCGGTATATTTTGTGGTATAAAGTAATATACATATACCTCTGTCAAGAAAGTATCGTAGGTAAAGTATATTTATAAATAAAACGAAAATTTTTCAATCATCATCCAAATTTATATTATCGCCTTCAAAGTAGCATCCATTTGAAGCGATGCCCACGCTTATTCCAATCGTCAAACCTTTTTGTTATAGGCACTTTATGGGATGGCCTTCAGCTCWCGCGTCGAATTTGTTTTGATGTCTTCAATTGAGTCGAAGCGTGTTCCCCGAAGTGGATATTTCAGTGTGGATAAAGTGTGGATAAAGGTAAAAGTCACAGGGGGCCATATCAGGTGAAGACGGTGCTTGCTCAATAATATTTGTTGAGTGTTTGGCCAAAATTTAATACAAATACGTTGACTTAAATTTTCAAATTCGACAAACACTACCTAGGTCGACTGACATAAACAGCTGCTGGTTGGCAGATCGCGCTATTTTTTATYATCACAATTAAGGACAGTTGTACCAACCTAGGACAAAAACTTGCCTGTCTTCAATATAAGCGGGAGATGAGAGGGGGAAATGAAGAATTCTTTAAGTTTTTTTTTAACTACTAAAATTGTTGATGCTTACTGCAAAAAATAATACTGCATTTATTATTTCTTTTCGGAAAATTTCAACTGACACTGACTTACTTACGGTCGCTCGTACGCACAAGTCGGTATTTGTACAAATTTTCTATCTGTATATATTCCATTAAATTTTGTGGCATTTCCTTTTGTTTACACAGCATTATCTACCCAGTTAATTATTGCTTTTCCAGCAGCGGATTTGTGTTTACCCTTGTTTGGTTTTGCTTTTAGTGTTAACCTACCTGTGAATCGCAAAACTGTAATATTTCAACTTTCTTCCCATAACTCAATTTTTCTCCATTTTTTTGGTTCTCTTTGCTTGAGTTTTCGTCAAAAAGGGCTTATAGCAGGTCCTCTTTGAATCACGTTGCAGCTGCCGTTATGTATACAGCTTTGTTTTACATTTGCTTGTGCAGCATATTYAGTTTTTACCCGACAACGTGTTCCTTTTTCGTAAGCGATGAACGCAACATGTTGACCAAGAGTAATACATTGTTTTTCTTTTTTCTTTGTTTAGAGTCCTACCAAAGGCACTCGTCAATCCGGTCTGCGGGCTTAGCAAAATTCTGCATTTTTTATTTGTGTACCTGTTCGTTTTATGTTGGCGAGTGAGCTCTCTTCCTTCGCATTATATACTGTATGCTATATATACAAATATAAAGAGCAGTGATTTGTGCCCTCTATCAGCTGCTTGCTCTGAACAGATATGCAGCCGTTAAATGCGGCAGGTGTTTTTGCATGCAATAGTGTGGGTGAATATGATGCGGATAGGTATAATTTGTGTGGTACGAATTGTTTACTTGATGTTCGTTCAAAAAGTTGCTGAAATCGCTACATATTCACATATATACATACATACATATGTATGTATGCGTTTCCTCCGGTTAGAGGCGTTAGGAAGGAATTTATTTTATTTATTATTTGAGATTATTGTGAATCTTTGAATATTTTTCGGTGTAATATGCGAAAAAATTGTAAAGTTTCCACATATTTGTAAATTCTTATTAAAAATAAAAAATAACAATTACTTCAGAGAAGAGTTGCCATTTGTTCAATAAAATTGGCGAATTATATGTACGTACCGTTAATCTAAAAACAATCAAATTTCTTGAAATTAAAAATATTTTAAAGTAGAGTTGCCAACTGTGAATTGTTTTATGATATTGAAAGATGGGCACAAGGAAGACAAGTACTAATATTGCCATCTGTTTGGAAACTTTGATTCAAGTAAATTAATTACATATTGTTATATTAAACTATTATTGAGAAGGGTTGCCATCAGTTTGAAAATTCTAAATCAAGTAAATAAATTAAATACATAAAATAATGAACATATGTATATCTTTGAATGACATGTTCTCGACACACTTTTTTATTACTCATTTTTAGCAATCAGTGCTTAGTATTGAAATATCGTAAACCCTCTTGCAAAGAGCGTCCGAAGTTAGCTTACACTTTGCACACCAAATTCGTACAAATKTCTCATATAAATACATACATATRAGTATTTAAATAATGCAATTTCGCCGSTTTTTAAAATATCCTGCTGGTCACGTAATACGGCGAGCACTTCAATGTGCCCGAAAATAATTTTTTTCCGTTAACAAAGTTGCGTAATTTATTTGGCTGTCATTAATTTTGCGTTTTTTCTGAATTTTCATTGAAKTTCACATTGCCTAACGCATTGGTTGAAAACATTTAATTTTTTCTTGCTCAAAATTCTTTTGGACATTTTTAYGTTTGTTTGATGAAAGCTTTACGACACTTATCCCCCATATGAATACAAAATATGATAAATTAATAATTACCCTTAATAGCTTGACATCAATTAAACAATGATGACATAATATGCGTACTGTAAAAAAAACAACAACCAACGCATGCGAAATTACTGCCACCACCAATTGTGTGGGAACGTAAAATTGTCTGCTTAAATACAAATGTCAACAAACTGAGCGTTAGTTTCAACACATTTTCACATTCAAAAGAATTTTATATTCAATATAAACCAGSGTGGTGCGTTTCGGTAGTCACCAAATAATAAATTGTGTGGTATCCTRGTTTCGCCAAACTTCTTGTTTCTATTTGTGCCACTTAACACGCCACAAATTCTCACATTTTGCTTTGGAATATTTAATAGTTTTTGACCATGTCGTAAAAACAACCTTTTGATCTGAAAATGGACGCACGCAAGCCAATTTGTGTGYAAATAATGGGTGGTTCAATGGATACTAGCATATGTATTTATTTTTGAGGCCACTTATTTAAAATTATAAAATATTGTGATAAAATTTTCACATTATCGACTAATCGACATAATCAGTCATCGATTGTGTCAATATACTTTGTCTGCGGGTTTGTTTTCAAAATATCTTTATTTGTTAAGATTTTTGGGAGATGTCTTGATCAAAATTTATAACACTTAAACCACAAATTTGAAAAAAAAGTGGTAACAACATCCAACACAAATCCTATAGAATGGCTAATTTTGAATATTGCTGCTGGATTGGCACCGCTAGAGTAAACAAAAAACAAAAACAAAAAAAAAAAACAAGTAATAACCCTCACAGTTACATTTCCTATAGCATAAAAGGGTATACAAATATTTCTATCTTTATTTTAATCTGTCATTTTGTACGACTATTTTGTATGCTATAGCTATCCGACCTGAAAAATGTTATTCGGCGATTATAAAATTGCTTTATATAAAAATTTTTGAAAATCTTGTGAAGATTTATTTTCAAATAAAATCTTTTTTCATTGGTCAGTTTGTATATATGGTATAATTGTAGAGATCAGGGATCTGGACCATTTCCTCGGAGATTGTAGAGACGTTTTGCCTAATAGCCCTATTTCCTGAAGATAGCTTGTCAAATCAAATAGTTTTTCATACAAACATTTAAGTTCAATCTGTCAGTTTATATGACAGTTATGTGCTCTAGTTGTCCGATATCGGCAGTTCCAACGAATAAGCAGCACAATATCAGGTCTATATCTCTAAAAGGGAGGAAGTATTTCGCGTATATACAGACGGACATGGCAAAATCGACCYAGCCCATCACGCTGATCATTTATACTTGTATATAYATACGTAGTACATATACTTTATAGGGGCTCTGACATTTACTTTTGGGTGTTCTAAACACCGTGGCATTTTTTGTATACTCGTACATCCTGTTCAGGGTATAAATAATTACGGTTACGCAGATTCAACTGTTGGAAATTAAGAATAGTTGCTTCTTGTTACTTACTTTCATTGTAAGGGAAGTAAGCCATGAAAATGCGATTAATTTTGTTAAATAAATTTTAGAAATTTGTTTTTAACCACTCTATATTATTTCTAACTATTCTCCACATCCGTCCSTAATGCTTAATCTAGCTTTCTACAATCCAACCAAGTACACGCTGCGGTCACAACAAAGCATTGCGTGCTTAAATTCTTGCCGACTGTGAAGAAAAGCATTAATTAATCGATTTTCTATCGAATCGAATCGTGTGACACCTCAGAAATGGTGACATTAATAGRACCTAATTTACCGAAAAGACATGGTGGTGTATAAAATAATAACAAATTGTATAGTAAACCAACTCCTAGTTTTTATATGCTTTTATGTTTTTATTAACTTATCTTTTGATTTTATCCTACAGTTTCATTATATACGCATTGTTCCGAAGCATCCGCCCGGCTTGTGTTGCAGCCTAATTATTCTTTGTTTTTAATGCTTATTGTCATTTAAATTAATTCAGTTTAATTTTTAACGATTTCTCACAGCAACACATCGGCGTTGCTGCTTGCTTTGTCATTATGCTATTCCTATTTTGTTGCTGACACGCTTCGTTGGTTGTTGGTCAACAATTTTGTTGTACTACTGCACGCGTTTCTGGGCCTTGGTCGTTCGTTGTCCAACAACATGGCACGAACAAAGCGTGCACCACTCTCTGTGCTTTTGTCTCGACGGGAGTGTATTTCGTGTTGCGCATCACTTATCCGCACATTGTGTTCGATTGAAAGCGCTAGTTGAACAGTATTTGGATCAAAAGCATAATAATAAATTGTGCCACTATAGGTTAGCCGTCAGGCTTGCGTTTTAGTTCATGCGATTCGCAAGGCTTGACTACTTTATTCAAATTACTTATTGCTTGCAAGTGCTAAGTTCTCACATTTGCTGCATATTTCCATTTTCATATGAGTAACTAATTACTTATTACCCCCCTTGTGTGTGCTTAATTACTGCTGATGTGTAATGAACAGTAACGTAGAATTAGCTGATTAAGTAATTGTAGCTTTTAATGGCATGTCAAGCGCTTGCTATCGCGCATATGCGAGTGAAGGACATATTTATGTACATATGGTATATTTGACCATATTCTCGTAAATATACAATGTCTGAAGTGGCTTCGAAGAAAATAAAAATTGATTACAGAAAATAGTCTGCATACTGCCSCAGGGTTTTGCCGATAAAGAATTTTCTTTGAAAACTTAAAATCATTTAAATACAAATATTTTAAAATATCTAATGATTTTCCCAAATTTTTTTGAGCTTTTAGTAAAGATTTAGTTTTTAAATCCAGGTCAAAAATCACTTCATCAGAAGTCGAAAAAATTATTGCTGGTTGTGATATGCAAAAAGAAGTTTATCGCGTTCAAATGTTGGACGCGGCTACGTCTCAGATGGTCTACCCGTTAAGTCCAATTTTTGATGACTCGTTCGAGCATTCCTGGTAGGCCTGATCTGTCCGCATAGACTTTAGACTTTGCATATTCCTATAGGAAATATCACACGATCTTGGTGGTCAATCCATTTACTCAAAATGTGAATCTATCTGCTCCCCGAATTGTTCTCTCAATAAATCTACTGATTTGTGTAGGAAGTGGCGTCGTCTTGTTAAAACCAAATATTGCCGAGATCATGAGCTTGATTTTCAGGCATCAAATTTTCGGTTATCATGTCGCAATAAAGGTCGCCATTGACGGTTACGTTCTGAACGTTTCGAAGAAATATAGATCGATGATGCTACCATGCCAGCTCTAGAATCTCGTCTGGTTGGTCTTCCTCCCAAAATCCAGGAGGTTTTCTTATTTATGGACATACCCAGTGACCTGAAATGGGCTTCACCGCTGAACAAAATTTGGCTCGAAAACATTGCATCTTCTTGGAACTTTTCAAGAGCCCATAGAAAAAAGCGATATCGTTTGGGAAGATCGGGCGGCTTCAKTTCTGCACAAGCTGTACGCTTTCAATTTAAGATCTCGGCGTAAAATACGCCAAGCCGTTCCATACGTCCGAAGCCGAGCTGCGAACGGCTCCGAATCAACTTTCCACTTGGCGTGGACGTGGTCGAATAATATCCAATAATGAAATTTGGGTCTCAAGCTGGGTTATTGCGAATAGTACGCCCAGTAGGCCTATTATGTTCACTATAAATTGAGGGAATCGCGCGAAACATATTCTTTACAGAAGATGAATTTTCGTAATAAATTTAAACGATTTGCTAAGGCGTGAAAAGTCAAACTGATGGTAGCTTGACACTACTCTACCCAAAGATATTTAAGCGGCTTATAAATGATGACTGTTTTGAAAAGCGTTGTTAGTTATTTAAACTTTAATAAATTCCGTTGTCAAATAAATGAAGTATAAAAATTAAGAGAGATGAGAGCAGAAGTGACACCTGATTAAAACTTTTATTTCTAAGAATTAATTCCGAAACACCCCTAATACATATAATTTTTTTTCTTACCTGTGATGGCTCAACTTAAGCTTAAATATAGTTAAATAAATTCAAACGTGTGTTTAAACTTCCTTAACCAAACAAACTGTGTTTAAACTTCCTTGCAAATGTCAACTAAGWATGCTGCCAAATCTGTTTAAAATCCTTAGCTCACTTTTATTAGCTTTATTGGAAAGAATCTGCTACGAACGCGAGGCGGCGCCACGATAGGTTTTTTCAAAAAAAGGAAAAGCCAACATATACTGTTTGTACCTATTTATCGTTGGTGAAATGCCAAAGTGTTATCCAAATGAATAGCTTTCAGATGCAATCAAGCTACCAAAGCGTTTGCACTACTCGATGGATTGTGTTTAGTAGCTCTGCCATTTTGTAGAGATTACATAAAAAGTTTTTTAAGTAGCTGTCATGATAGATTTTTGCAAACGCGGTTAATAAAAAACATTATTGGCTTCTATACTACCGAACATGGAGTAATTTATGGCTGTAGTGCGAAACGTGCCAAGTGAGGAACTCGGTTTGCCACCACCCCATATTTTTAACACTTTTTCTCCTCCTTGTGTGTACCATATAAGTTTTTGATATTTGTACATGGCTATGCAACTATGTACATAAATATTCCTTCAGTCTTACTTTAATAGTATAGCCCGTATAAAATTTTAATACCCCGATCTTATGGCTCTGCACGTTTATTCCAGCTTGGCAGTGTTTTCCTGCCTTGTCACGTTTGTGCCTTTGTTGCTGTTTGATGACATTATGCCACGACAGAAAGTTTTAGTCATGAAAGTGTCATCGACACGTTTCATTCTTACATACAAGTAAGCTCGCATTGATGATCGTTCGGCTTGTACATATTTTCTGCGCACGAAGCGRGTGATTTGTTTGCGGCGCGTTTCTTTTCTTCTTTCTTTGTAAGAAATCCGCCACTTCGTGTAGGAGACTCCGTGTCCATATGAGCATTATATATCTTTTTATTATTGATTTTTTTGTTGTGACTTTTCCTTTCTTGTTACGTCTGCCGTGTCGTAAGCTGATTTTATGGATATTGTTTTTTCTTTACCGCATTTGGCGTCATTCTGCTGTCGTTGGCCCTCCTTATAACCAAAAAAAATAAATAAAGTGAAGTTCAAGTTGACATTGCCGGTGGTAACGCCGACATTCGCCAGTCAACCTGTACAATAAATATGCTGACTGTTGAGCTTTAATTGTTATTATTTACCTGTCTTTCTTTATTGTAGAGATAKATGCGAATATCAATTTGAAGATAATCAAAGATAAATATTTAAAGATAATAAAGAGGTGAGTGGGTAGGGAGAATGACTGCGTGACGACGCACTAGACCTTTAGGAAGCTCATTTTGAATCCCATACAKCTATTATGTCCTCTCTGAACCAGCTCGTACTTCAGATCATTAATAAAAAAAGGTTTTATTTTTGCAACCTCAAACATCGTCAAGAAACCCTTGATTGATAGCTGCGACTCTTTTTCTTATCGTGGAATATGATCTTAGATCCACTTAGAGATCAGGGCGTTCTTTTACTATTTTAGATGAAACCCTTTGTGATTTCATTGTTCTTTCTTTTCTTTTTTAGATGAAACTATTTTTCTTTAACTATTTTAGAGGAAACCCTTTGTGATTTCATTGCCGCTATCTGTATGTATACATAAATATATTCCTWATTGTGAGGACATTCTTTTTCAGAACAAGAAGACTATTTTAATTGCTGAGACCGCTTGGAKACCACTTGCAGTGGTCTGGTAGTTAGAAAACGATTCTGGCATGTAATTTTGCTGCAAAGATACCACTTCTAAATCGATTATTCAGTTTGGACCCATCCGCATATGTATGAGCTTATTCCCGAGTCCCTGTCTACTTCACCCCTTTCCCCACTCTTCTATAGAAAGGAAGGCAATATTGGATTTCGAAACCGGGTGATATTGGGTAGAAACGCGACCTTTGTGAATGTCCTTTATTACAGACGTCTAATAGAGGGGATTCTCTCAGCCTAGGAGCTGATATTATTATATATTTATTTATAATCGAAAAAATAATCATTTATCCTAATTTTTTTCCTCTACTTGCAGGTACCACGCTGGCTTATGCGGCGACCCAACCCGATGCCGACCAGAAAGGACCAGTTTTCCTCAACGAACCCACCAATCGTATTGATTTCTCCAACTCRACCGGCGCCGAAATTGAATGCAAAGCTAGCGGTAATCCTATGCCTGAGATTATCTGGATTCGTAGCGATGGTACTGCTGTTGGAGATGTACCCGGATTGCGTCAGATTTCATCCGATGGCAAATTGGTCTTCCCACCTTTCCGCGCTGAAGATTACCGACAGGAAGTGCACGCTCAGGTCTACGCTTGTTTGGCGCGTAACCAATTTGGCACAATTATTTCACGCGATGTTCATGTACGAGCGGGTAAGTTAAAGGAGTTCTAGAGAGTGGTGAGCGCAATGAGCGCTGATTTTAAAATGCGATAGTTGGAGGACTTTTGCGCAGAGAGCACAAAACTTCAATACTAGCTTACTCTGTTAAATGGATAATCTGATCCGAAACTCTCCACTTTTGCTTATGGAAAGATGTACATTTACATATGTACATATAAGGGTCTAATTTAAGATATCAAGTCTCAGCAGTTTTCCATCGATAACTGGCCAATACATATTTAAGTGAAGTATGATGCAACATTTACGAGCAGCCGGATAATGATTTTAGACAGTTTTAGCCAGACTCGGCGTAAGTAAGGCATACTCGACCTTGTTAATAACTTCAAGCTAAGTTGGCAACGCGACCGCGAAAAGGAGATATACGTAATGTCTCGTTTTCATTCYCCAGAAGAGAAGAATAGACCATTAGATCTATGACTGRCAGTTCCAACGGCGAAATCTACAAAGTTACAGACGGATCAAAGGGCGAAATGGGAACTGGAGCAGGCTTATTCTGTAGTAATTTCTACGTAGAAGGTATTTTAAACTAAGTGAATACAATTCAATTCTTCAGAGCGAAATTTTTGACAGTTTTCCCCAGCAAATCCATATACCTTCTAGTGGACAATGTCATGCCAATACTAAATCTTACTGCATTAAGTTCCACTAGCAGCTTATAATCAGATTCCCAGTAGGTCACTCGGTTAATACAGGAATAAAAAAGAACGGGAAGGCAAACGAACTAGCCTGCTCGGAAAAAGTTTACGAACACCATTCTATTGAGCTGCCCCAGACCATTCAGCTCTTTGGTGGACAGAACAAAAAAATTGTACTTTTAGGCAAAAGGGAACTTCGTAATACTATAGAGGTCATCATATAGTATCTACCCTCAAGATAACACCTTTAGAAAATTGGAAAAGTGGATTCGACACGGAGGATGCTGAACATTACTTTCGCGAATGTCAAAAAAAAAATGCATTTTGACATTCAGTTTCGCATCGTATTATCCATGTTTGCTGTTTAGCTATTTGCTAAAAGTAAAAAAAAAAAAATTACATTATTATTATTAAAGTGTTTTCGGACTTAAGGCCAAGTGCAAAAATAACTACCATTAAATTCTAAGAGAACAACARTAATTCTTTAAAGTCCTCCAACTATCATTGACTTTCTTATAWATTCCCCCAATAAAAGTTATAGGTTCGAATTCAACAAACTACATTCATCGTTGGTTAATTTATATTAGKCGCATCGTTGGGTTTTTAGACTCTGCTGTCCTGTCTTTTGTTTCACTTGTYCAGCTGTACTATCTCATCTAACAACCGACGTTGCATATGATTAATTTCACAATGTGTATAAGAGACAGCAGCTGTACTATCTCATCTAACAACCGACGTTGCATATGATTAATTTCACACTTTACAAGATGACAAGTACATAATAAGAAAGTAGCTGGCTAATCCCTACTTTTTTAGCCACTCTGACATTTTGTTTGTGGTTTAAATTTAGCAAATARCATCAATTGTTTTCAAATTATATTTCCTCTCTTGAGCGATTCTCACGCCTATCTCATGTAACATTTAGTATTTATGTACGTATGTAATGCATCATCATTAATGTCATACTATTAGTTTGTAAAAAAAGTCTTGCGGTATTTTCGCTAGTTGGCGCTGAGAGCGCCTAGTTCAAGTTTTATTCGTCGTATCGGGTCATGCTATATCTTTTTGGAAAGCTCATTTTATGCGCTAACACGTGTTTCATTGATTGTCGTTTCTTCTAAGTCGTTCGTGAGTTATAGCGTCGCAAACATGGAGAAAAAATATAGAGAAAATACGGCATATTTTAAGTACTACTACGATAAAGGTAAAATTGCATCTCAAGTCGCCAATAAGATTTATGCAGTTTATGGACACGATACAGTTTCCATTTCCACCGCACAACGATGGTTTTAACGTTTTCGTTCTGCTGTAGAGGTGGTCGAATTGGTCGAAAGAGACCGGCATAGTAGCAGCCGTAGCATCGGTCATGAGCTGGGCATGAGTCATCAAAAAAAATTATATGAACAAGTGGAAATTCAATAAAAATACCGCAAGACTTTTTTGACAACCTATTATAATTGTTGTGCCAAAACAATAATTCTTACTCATGCCTTGCCTATTTATCGAAACTTTTATTGTAACTGCAGTTAATTGKCAACGCCATATCACACATATCACCATGACACATTATGCTGCAAACGAAGCGCAAAGTTGAYGCAGAGCAGCGTTGCATTTGCTTTAAATTAGCATTGTCATCGGCGACAATGCGTAGTAATGCCAGTGATGCATCACCATATTTCGCATTACAGCAGCCATTTACGGTTAACAATAAARCCTCCGTTATTGTAATGAAGGCAGCGCTGATTTGCAAAAACGTGTGTGGTGTTGGTGTCTTTTATAATGGTAAGTGTGCAAAGTTATGAAATAAATGCTCACCAAATTTGGTTGCGTTTGCCAGTTTGCATAGTAACTGACAGTTAGTTGTAATGCAGTGTTGCAATTTCGATTTATAATTAAGCGCGATGCTTCCTGGTCGCTTAAAAAAGTTTGATATTAAAAAATTATATTTTCGAAATTTTTTTTTTTTTTTTAATGAGAATCGATCGAAATATTCGGGAATAAATATTCACTCAAAGTACAATAACCCTCATAAATAGACAAATAAGCAGTCATCATTCTTTCTACTACTTTCATTTCGTTCTTCTTTGTTGACAATATATGTATACTAGAAGTTTTAATTAAAGCCCAGCCATAATAGTTTCCATTCAAAGCGCTAGTTAGCTAAATGCCCCTTTTTAACATACTTATCCAAGAAAAGTTTCGCACACTTAACTCCACTTTAAAAGTTTTGGCGCGTCATTTAACCAATGTTCTACACAAAAAGCTCGTAACTTAATTAAATTTTCTTGCCAAAATTAGCATAAGTAGTCAGGTAATAGAGCAAGACGCACCTTCCCATGCTAAGATTTTTTATTATTATCATTTAACGAAAAAGTAAAATTCAATTTATCACATTTTTTTGGTAGTTAATGAGAATTAAACACACCTACACAACAACAAAACACACGACAATGCTAATAATACATTAGCGTGTATTGTAGTGTAACGCAGCTAACAACCTGTAACGCGCTATAACTAGCTTAAGTATATTTTGTCGCCATAGTGSGTCACTTCCGTCCACAATTTCTCTGACCACTTTACGCGCCCACTAACCTACATACATACATATATATTTATATGTCGCATCATGCCAAAGCTCGCCTTGAGCTAAAGTATAATTTAAACGATTATAAATTTACTTAGACAAAGTGTCATACAAACGCACAACAAAAGTATTTGGATAGGTGTGTATATGCGGAAGCTAATACGCTGCAGCTTTTTTGACAGCTAAAGCGACTAATCGCCGCATGTCACGTCAACATGAACTACATGCTACACATCTTAACAGGGCTAATAGGCGCATAGTAAACGCCTTGCCAAATGAGTATACAATAACGCGGAGAAATATTCAAATGCGCGTAAGGTGAGCRAAACCAAATGCTGCAAAAATGTGAGGTGTGTTGTCGCATAAACTGTTGATGTTATAGCACCTCACCCAAACCGTCAGCTAAATTACGATTTTAATTTAATTACGCGAAAGCAAGCGTAAAAGCAAAATGTGCGGAAAAAAGTTAGAAATGTAGTTAATTTTGTAATTTAACGCTTATTTTAATCAAGACAACGCAAATAGTTTACCAGAAAGAAAAAGTGGAAACGTTGAGCTGAAGCACTAATGAAAGTTATTTAATTTTAAGCGCAACAAGAGAAAATTTCGAATATGTTTGAATAAAAAATCTAGAACAAAAAAAGAAAAAAAACATGAAAAAACGTTAACTTCAGTTGCACCGAAACTATAATACCTTTCGCAAATGAAAAAGTATTTATACAAGAACTTGATTTTGATCGTTCAGTTTGCAAAGTTACGTTAGGTTAGATGGCTGAAGTAGCTGTCYTAGTAAACTCATTAGCCTTACAGTTTGCAATATCACTGTGACCAGGCTACAGCGCTTTTCACCACATAAAAGTTCCTTAGAACATTATGGGATTAGCTATTGTTTCACAGTGCCAAAGCACTAACTAGTGAGAGGTCTCAATAGCTTCCCTGCAGTAGTACTAGGACACCAATGCTTTTCAAGAAGATCATTAACAACATTAATCCCGAGAAGTGCCTAGAGAACTCTCCCTTTGGGGTGACCTTCTTAAATTCTGTTGTGMCCACGCACAGCCCCACTCCGCCACGATCGTTCTATTGCAGAGAAGTTTGAATATAAGATGTTTAATGGTCTATTCTACCTCAAACCTATAAAGAGCTTTAATGACCGCTTCCGGCAATACCTCTCCTCTCGAGTATTTTTCACTTGGAATGCTCTGTCCTTGAAAGAGCATTTCTCGGACTTCAACTCCTTAAGTTCAGACCAATCAGTATTTCTATCGTCTTCRAAGAGAAACACGAAAGAATTATTGATCTGAAATCTTTGACATACCTGTGATCTTTTATCGGCCTTCGGGATGAAGGCAATCTGAACCTGTGTCAAAGTGGAAAGTCGGAACTTCCGGTAACAAAAGTATCTGAGTTTTTCAGAAATTTCTATAGACTTTTCTAGACGSATGCGCCGTGTCCGTAGTTGCGATATACAAGTAAGTGTTATAAGTACTACAAAGAATCAATCTAACGCTTATTAAAACCACATGCTAGTTCSTTTTTTTAGACTCGGAATTTAATTAGAATCAATTCAATCAAAAAATGCCATAATTTATATATACATACTTATGTGTAATAAACATAATAATTTTATATTCCTCGCTGAGTTTAAAAACCACAAACCAAATGTCAGTTAAATCTTGCTGATCAATAATGGGCTATACAGATTTTATTTTGTATTAGTATTTAGCACAACAATAACTCCTCAAAACAATTTTCTAGTGGTCGCTCAATACTATGAGGCGGATGTCAACAAAGAGCACGTGATACGTGGCAATGCAGCGGTTATTAAATGTCTAATTCCATCATTTGTAGCGGATTTCGTTGAAGTCGTCTCCTGGCATACGGATAGTGATGAAAATTATTTTCCCGGAACCGAATATGGTGCGAAGTTAAAACAAACAAATTAAAATTAAAGCCTCTTAAGGYTACTAGTGATATTAACTGGTTGAAATCCTTATTCCCGCAAGTTTTCAATATGTGCGGTTGTTCTTAACTTAGATGCCACTAATCGCACGTCGTTGGTAATGCTCTGGCAGCATTTTTATTTGATATGCGTACGGTTGCTAAATGCAAATAGTGCCCAAACTGCATTTCCCGTCCACAATTTTCTATTATTTTTCATTTATGTATACATTTTCTTTCRTCACTCTCTTCACTCATCTTATTCTACTTTCATAATTTACAAATTTCTACCTATATATTTATTTGAAGCACTCTCCATCATACTTTCTAAATATTTCGCTATACTTATTTCGCAATCATTCATTTCCTTTGGCAATTCCTTAACATCGTTGCAGTCGTTTCACAACAGTATGAGGAGGATATTCATAAAGCATTTGTCATACGCGGCAATTCGGCCATTTTGAAATGTGACATACCATCATTTGTGGCCGATTTTGTTAGCGTAATATCTTGGCATACCGATCAGGAAGAGAGTTTCTTTCCCGGCACTGAGTATGGTGTGTTTCCCCAATCAAATCTATTTAACTACATATTTATAATTGTCTAACGTGCTAATAAATATCGCAAATTAAGTTGGAAAACTACTCTACTATCCACCATTATTAATTTTGTATAGAAGAAAAATTTGTAAAGTGCGTAGAAATACCCAATAATCCTGTAAATTACACCATATGCCTACACGAATAAAAAATACCAAAAATTAAAATWAAATTTGTACACTCAACTGCGCTAAGTTTACACTTACAACTGGCCTAACAATCACTGGATACAAATTAATCAACACCATTAACTAAACAAATGTGTAAAACGTTGCTGACTGATCGGTCGATTAACAAAAGTATGTACATACATATGTATGTATATATTTAAATGCAACGTTTTACAGCACTCACTATAAATTGACAGGGCAATAAACAATTCTACAGACTCACTCTGACATAGATTAGTCGTGTAAACAAACTCCAGCAACCACTTGCAAGGAGTAACACAACACACCGTTTACCACAGCAAATCAAACTCACCAACTTACACACCAAAATTTTTTTTTCAGTCAACAAAATCAGCTGTTTTTTATCCCCTATTAAAGTTGACAACGGGAAGCTCCTTTTCACTCATTTTGGTTGTCCATAACGTTTTCTTTTTTTAGTTTTGTTTTTACTATGTTCAATTTAATATAAATATATTTCTATTGTTTTTAATCGTCTCTCAGTTGTTGCTCAATATTACGATACCGATGTAAATAAAGCTTATGTAATTCGTGGCAATGCAGCTGTTTTAAAATGTGAAATACCTTCGTTTGTTGCGGATTTTGTCAGTGTTATGTCTTGGCATACGGATCAAAATGAGGACTTTTTGCCAGGCACTGAATATGGTTGGTGCAGACAAGTTTGCAGTTGTTAGGTTATTTTTGCTTGCTTAGTGTGAATTGTGCTGTGAAAAGTAGTGTAAAAACATACATACATATATTATATCAAATATTGAGGTGAAAAACAACAAAATGGAGTTGGGCACCGTTGTAAGAACAAAATTTCGCATATTATTGGTTTTAAAATTTGTTCTAGAAGTAATATTAAAAATATTGCCTAMTGTCGCTAACATGTGGCAAATTTGTAGTTCTCAGCTAAATATCTAATACAAGGAACAACCACAATAAATTTTGTCATCATTTATGTTTTTTGCGTTTAATCAATGGAGTGTAAAACTTATACGTAGGTTGCCTTTTATATATCGGGATTTGGGAAAACCTAGTGTTGCAATGTGACAACTGACTACTTGATCGTAAAGTTTAACATTTTTGGTGTTATACATACACAGAATGTTTAGACATGCGGCCGTTACTTGTGTTGTTTACAGTATCTTAAATCATTCGCATAATTCTTTTTTACAACTTTCAACGTGGATTAACTCAGCCACAGTGCATGAGCTTAGAGATGAAGCTTCATCAAAGACCAGTGTTTATCGGCGGTATGGTGAATTCAATCGAAATCACAAATCACTCTAAGATRGATTTCGTAAAGGTCGTCCAAAAGTTCTTGTTCCGGAATCTATTGATGCTGTGCACAAACTAATATTGCCATATCGTCACGSACCTATCGTGAAATAGAGGTGGGACCAGCCTGCATTCAACATTGCATGAACATTTGACTGTACAATTTTTTTGCCGATTGGTCGGGACATATAATAAAAAAAATACGATATCCTTGCTTCGAAACACGTCATCACCTGAAATGATAAACCGTGGATTTCCGCGTATGATCCTGAAAGTAAACAGAAGTCGACTGAATCCAACAAAAGTTTTGTCGCACGAATCACTTTCAAGCAAATCGTTGCCTGTTTTTTTTTTGGAACAAGTGGATATATCACAGCCATACCATTAGAACAGCGGAGAACAATATATTCTGAGTGATATAAAGCCATCTGTTTGGCTGTTGTCTATGAAGAATCAAGAAAAAACAAACGCCTAAGACGGATCACTGTTCACCACGACAATGCTAGTTCTCACACATCAAATGAAAAAACTGAATTTTTAAGCACTCAAAACATCGATTTGTTGAGTCATCCTCCGCATAAATCTGGCTTAGAAACGAATGACTTCTTTTTATTCCGGTACATAAAAGAAAAACWAATAGGTSAACGTTTTTTGACACCTGAAGAGACGGTTAATGCGTTCAGAATACATGTTTTGGAAATACATCAATCAGAGTGGCAAAAGTGCTTCGAAAGTAGATTTAAGCGCCAGCAAGAGTACATAGATCCTAATAGAAGGCATTTTGAAAAGCAATAAAGCGATTTTCGAGGACCAAAGCTTGTTTTTGATCTCAAATACCGAAATATAAAAGGCAACCTTCATATAATGCTCATATAATTGAGTGCTAGAACCCTGTCGACACTCAACATTTTAATTAATTGCATTTTCTWTATATTGAGATTATGCCAAAAAGCTGGCAAAAAGTATGCATGACTATAAAAATAATTTAATTATGGAATATGTAAACATGTTTCGTTTTAAACTTATTTAGTATTATAAATTTACCTCATTTGCAAAACGCGAAATGAACWAGTGCCCAACTTTATGATACTTCAAGAAAATAATATATTTTGTCCTATTCCTGTTTAAAATTTTATTAGCTCTTATGTTTTTATAATTTTGTTTGGTTCTTTAATAAATTTGTAAAAACATAACTTATTTCCAAACATGTAATATTTTTTCTACGTGGTTGCCATATTAATTCTCAGTATATTTTAATTCTTTATTAACTATTTTCTCACTTCTCAGTCTACTTTAATTTTTATGCAGAATATTTTCAAATTGCCGTCAGGGATTTCGATTTTCTATATACATATACATATATTTTACGATCATCAATGCCACTTCAGAACTATGCCGAATAATATTTCCAATTCATTTCTCTATTTTTCTTCTTTTCCAACAATTTATTTTTATATCCACCACTGGTTTTTCTACCATCTTTGAGTTCCGTTCATATAATTACTACTAATTTTTGGTTTTGTTACCTCACTTGTATCTACACTTGCACTTAATTAATCATATTTTATCAGTCATTAACCTCTCACATTGAACAACAAAATTCTCTGCACTTTAAAACAGGCAACGACTAACTGATCTCACTTCCACATTCTTCCCATGAAGTTTGTAGGCGTTTCATAATTCTTCCCAACTTTTTAGTGATGCCTATAGCTTTATTACAGTAAGCCGCCATTGATAAATATTTAAATCTTAATTGATGTAGTGGTCACACGCGAGCATTAGCATTCGAAATTATGGACAGATAGGGGAAGGCAATGTGCTTTTAAAAGTGTTTAGAATCATTAGAATTCTTAGTGGAAGCGTGCGAATTACGCGCTAAGCGATTATCGTGATTTTCATTTCAATTACGAGCGGTACATTTGAAAAGTTGCAAGCATAATTGTTAYGTAAGCTCAAGAGAGCGCGCCAGACGCTCACACGCTTCGTTGCATTCTCCCACATTTCTTCGCTTAAAGGCATGTACATATGTGCTCGGTAGTGTTTTCGTATGCACCTAAACACGGCGCAAAAGTGGTAACAACATTAGCGTAATTGTTGCCGCATGTTTTATGTAATTAAACATTTACTGCCGGCGCGTTGAATATCATTTATATAAAATTTAGCCGTTACATGCAAGTTCAAGAGTTCACGCGAGAGATTCATCATCGTTGTGCATTTTTTGCATTTCTTCATTTTAATACAGTTGTACAACAATTCTACGAATCCGAAGTGAATAATGAATACGTAATACGTGGCAACGCCGCAGTGCTTAAGTGTTCGATTCCCTCATTTGTGGCGGATTTCGTGCAGGTCATATCGTGGCAGGACGAAAGCGGCGAATTGTATGCAACGCTGGATGAACAACAGGGCACCGGTAGTGGAAACTTGTTTAAAAAAAAATTGTTTTGGAATATGGCAACASGGTTAATTTAAATGTGTATCTACCCACCTCTCGTCCTTGTATTAATSTACTGTTATTTTTGCTTTAATTAMTTTTCATTTAAAACTCTACAAATGCATATTTCATTTATTTCTAGCTGCCAAAACATATTTATTTTATTCTCTCCACTATGTATCGATAACTTTCAGTGGTCAATCAGTATTACGAGGCTGAGGTCGTTTCTGAATATGTCATTAAGGGCAATACAGCGGTTTTAAAATGCACCATACCAAGTTTTGTTGCTGATTTCGTAAAAGTGGAAGCATGGTTGTCCAGTGAGGGCACCGAATTTCTGCCCACCGATAGTTTTGGTATAAAAACTCACGAAATAAACAAATATCTGTTAGCGTACAAAAATAATAGCTGTATTTGATAAGTGAAATTTTGGTGGCGCGTTGTTAACTTTTTATGTAAACCAATCCTCAAACTCTCCAAAACATTAAATACCTTCTCATAACCTAAAKTTCAACTCTTCTCTATTGCGCTATATTTTTGCGAGTCTTGTTTTTTAATAACRCATAATCACATTTTTAGTTGTCAATCAGTATTACGGCGCCGATATTTTAATGGAATATGTGATTAAGGGCAATTCAGCGGTACTCAAGTGCTCCATACCATCGTTTGTGGCGGATTTTGTGCGCGTTGAATCGTGGATTGATGAAGAGAATAATGTTTTGCGCCACAGCGACAATTATGGTTGGCAAAAGCAACTGTCGAACTTGTTATGCACGCTAACATACTAGCTTAAGTAGTTTCCAGCTGATTCCCAAAATGAACCTATATTTTTATGCCACTCCTCTCAAGATATATATTTCTTTTTTGCTCTCATAACATTTTTTTCTATTCTACTTTTTCGTTCACTGTTTGCATTTGGTTTTTTGCGCGCAACTTGTAGTCGTCAATCAATTTTATGAGGCGGAAATCATGACTGAGTATGTGATTAAAGGCAATGCTGCCGTGCTGAAGTGTTCTATACCCTCGTTTGTAGCCGATTTTGTGCGCGTGGAATCATGGATCGATGAGGATAATAACGTATTGACATTCTCCGATAATTACGGTTCGCTGTTTTYGCTTTTCGCAATTTAATTAGTGGTTTGATTAGTTAAAAGACAGCTAATGTCAACTTCCTACAAACYCCCCTCCATACTTTACACATATTTACTTTTACATTTTCTTTTCGTTACTTTTCTTTTCAAAAACTTTCGCTTTTGTTTTAACAGTCGTTTCTCAGTYTTACATAACGGAAGCGGAGAATGAGTATGTGATCAAAGGCAATGCAGCGGTGGTAAAGTGTAAAATACCCTCATTCGTTGCGGATTTTGTACAGATCGAAGCCTGGGTGGATGAGGAGGGTGTGGAATTATGGCGTAGCAATTCCTCGCAAGCATATGGTATTTGCTTGAATGTCAGAATGTTCCGCTTAATTGCGTGTATATCGTATTTAAGTTTAATTTAGGTACCAACCTCCCATGTAACTACCCACCATTCCTTGCAATTGTTTTAACTGYCCAATTCATTTTATTTCTTTTAACTTTCTGCTTAACTTCTCTCCATTTWCACGTTTTTATCTACCGGTAAATGCAGTTGTCATTCAAAGCTATGAATCCGAAGCCGATAATGAATATGTCATACGTGGCAACTCAGTGGTAATGAAATGTGAGATTCCCTCATATGTGGCAGACTTTGTTTTTGTTGATCTATGGTTGGACTCAGAGAACACAAACTATTATCCGGGCACTGATAAGGAAACTGGTATTGCGAAAACATACCTCAAGCGAAAAAAATTAAATAAAAATTAGATGTGCTTCGCATGTTCCAATGTGTTCTTTCTGCATATTATCCCATTTCTCAATCAACACCATATTTTATTTGCGTTTTTCATTACATAGGCCATTTTGTTTTGTTTTCATTTAGTCGTTCATCAGTTTTATCAAACACGCGTAATCGATGAATTTGCTTTACGTGGCAACTCAGCGACACTCAAGTGTCTGGTGCCATCTTTTGTCGCCGATTTTATAACCGTAGAATCGTGGGTGGATGAGGATAATGTTGAATTCATGCGCGCCGATAACAATGAACTGATGGGTAATTTTTCTTGTGTTGAAGAGAAAGAAGTTAATAATATAAGTTAAACAGTAACAAAACGTTTTGCGCCTGTTGGTTGTCAGTTGACATACTTTTTTGTGTAATCGCCAAAATCCTACTTCCGTTCCTTACCAACAGTGCTGCGTTGCATTTTGTTTTAAAAATACTTTTCATATGTGTGAATTAAATTACAATTTCATTGTTACCAAATCACAGTTCCGTTTCCTTTGCAGTTGTCAAACAATTTTTTGAGTCACAAGTGTACGATGAGTATGTTATTAAAGGCAATGCAGCCATTTTCAAATGTCAAACGCCATCCTTTGTCGCGGATCATATAGACATTGTCGATTGGGTTGATACTGACGGTGGTGTCTACACAAAAACCAGCGCTGGTAGTTTTAATTTAAATTTCGATTTAGTTATGTTTAATTAGAGGGGGATTTTCTAGTTTTCTGTTCCCAAAAGTTATACCAAACTCAAATTCACTCACAAATCTATTTTTAGTTAATGATTTTTCTTTAATTTTATTACTGTTACATTACAAAACAACGCCTCTCATTTTGCCTTCTCCATTATGCTCCTTTTTTCTACTTTACATGCTCTTCCACTTTATAGTCGTACCGCAATCCTATACGGTAAATGTCATGGATGAGGCTGTGTTGCGTGGTAACAGCGCCATACTCAAATGTCATATACCCAGTTTTGTGGCGGATTTCATATCAGTCGCTTCATGGGTGGAAGATGAAGAACGCGAAATTTTCACCACTAACGATGGCGTCGGGCACTTTGATAGCGGTAAATAATGCTGATTTTCACAGTGTGAAATTGATAGAGGAATTACGTAATATATTGTTTCTGTTAAATTTGTTCACAAATGTTCCATGCATTATCCCGCTTCCACAAAAATCACATTGTCTGTCCCGTAAACTAGACTCTGCCGCTGCTTTCAGTCTGTATACAATAAAATTTTCGAGATGATTTGACTAGGATATTGACATAGGCTTTTCGCGTTTTCAATCTGCTTTTATTCCTATTTTTTCTGCCTTTTCTTGCTTTAAGTGTCAAGTCGCTTTTCATAAATGATTCCTCGTTCACTTTTTCTTACATTTTGTTACTTTTCGTTTGTTTTATTTTATTTGGTTTTTCATTCCTATCCGCTCCTTTAAACTTCCTGTTGTCATCCAAATATTCCATGGGTTCGTCCAGCCTGCCTTTAGCCACGAAAATCCCCCTTCATGTAGCATAGTTTTGTAGATTTTGTATTTATAATGTAAATAATTGTAACAAAAATGCTAATAACAATTAAATTAACTACTAAATAATTTTTAGTAAATTAACTGTAAAAATGTAAATATATACACTTCTGAAAATAATAATAATATGTGAATGAAATGCATTTTATTGGCATTTTTGTTGATCGTTTCAATGCATGCTGACGCAATTTTTACATGTATAAGATTAACTCGCTTTTGCAGAGCAAATTTATTTCCATAATTAATAATCAAGAAAACACATTGCAAATATTTCATATACATATATTTATTGAATTTTGAGACACGTTAAAAAAGAAGTATGCGATTGTGTGGCGTGTGTAAGCACACCTTAAGGCTCTAGCCATTTGAAAACCAATCGAAGTAATCGATATCGTGTCATCACTTTGGTTGTTTGGTAATACAAGTGACTAAATAAATTTTAAAGATTTGCGAAATAAATTGATTAATATTGATTAATAGCAAAGATATATTAAAAAAAGTAAAATCCATGAAGCTGTACTCAACTTTAAACTACAATATTCGTATATATAAATATTTTTCTGTGTTGATTGTTACACGGGTTTCCGATAAATGAAGTGGAAATAAGTTGGTCAAACAGTTAACGTGTTGTTGTAAATGCTTATACGTTTAGTCATAGTATTATACAGTATAATTAACTTATTGAAAAACTATAGTGTGCTTTGCATATCATTTAAATGAATTAAAAGTTTGTCAACAATAAAAAAGGCGTTTGATAAAACCTTTCAAATCATAATAGGGGTATTCGCTTGCTCTTGCAAAACCCTTGCACAGTGCAAGAATTGCATATATTTCCTCTTGGTGCACCGGCACAACAACAAACCCACGCAGAAAATTATTTGGAATTGCTGTAAAATATGGCAGACCAAAATCCATGTATATGCAATGTCACGCAAAAATATARTTGCAATCCTGTTTTAGCTGTCATTTTACATAAAGACATATTACGTCGTTAAATTGTTGAGGAAGGTAAGTTTCAAATAGTTTTTATAATTTCTACTTAAATTATAAAGATTTGTTACAGTTTTTTTGTTAAAAATGTACGCGGAAGGTGCGCCAATTCACAATAGCCATGCATAATAGTCATTCACAATAAATTGGTCGAATCAGCCGTTCATATATTACTAGATTCTGCAATGGGTGCTCTCGAGCCCTTGTATATTTCGGTATAGTACTTTTGCAATCTGCAAACTTGCAAGAGCAAGCGGATACCCCTAATATTTGACAAAAATAATTATAAAATGTATGACATTAACAAGAAATTATTTTTGTAATAAAGTTTTAACGTTAGTCAAAATACACTAAAGTTTTTCAAATGTGTATACACAACTAAAAGCATGCTTTTATACACATATGTACATATGTATGTATAGTACATTACAAATTATCTAACASAGCTACACTTTACATAATAAGAGAGTTTGCAACTGAAATAAATTGTGTTTGAGTATAAAAGAAATAAATAAAATTTAAATTTCGCCAAGTTAAAACATCTCAATATATATTTACGGTGTAGTATTGCATGCGTATTTTTATGTAGAAATAATTATACAGTTTAAACGCAGTAATACAAGATWTACAATTTTCTAATGGATTGATTTTTTCTACTCCTTACTATTAATTTTGTGCCGCGTTTTCGAAACCAGATGGAAAATATTTGGTTTTGCCCTCKGGTGAACTGCATATACGCGAAGTGGGACCCGAAGATGGCTACAAAAGCTATCAGTGTCGCACCAAGCATCGTCTAACTGGCGAAACACGATTGAGCGCGACGAAGGGACGCTTGGTGATCACAGGTAAGTTGTAAGCTTTAAGCGTATTTTTAGTAGAGTAAAATAATTGTAATTAATCAAAGGACGCAGTTAAATTTAGGTTAATAATTTTTAAAGGATTTTGTATAATTAGAACTAAAAAAAAATAATAATTAATAATTTTGTTCCTTTGTTAATGAAATTTTGTGAAAATACATGAAAAAATATGAATATCATTTCAAAATATGTTTTGGAAACAAAGCAAATAAAAAAATTAAATAAGATTTACAAAGTGAAATAAGTAAAATAACTTAAAATTAAAACTAAAAATCTAAACTAAAAAATAAAAACATATCAAAAATTGTTACGTGAGAAATGTTTTGAAATTTTAAAAATAAAAATAAAATAAATTTTCGAAGTTTTAACTGTGTCCATTTAAATAATGGTAACTACGAAAATTCAGTTCTCACCTAAGCTAAATTGTAAAAAATGATAACAAAATAATATAGTATTATGTAATTTAATGAATATGAAAAATATGAACTTTTCAAAATTAATTTTATAAAAAAATAAATTTTAGAAAATACTAATTTTTCAAAAGTAATTGAATTATGTGAATATGTACAAAAAATGTCAGAACTGGATTTTCGAATATTTGAAATAAAAATATTTTACCAAATATTATTAAAAATAAGAAATTTATTTGCGTTTTATAATTTTATTATTCCTATTGGTAAAATGTTTTTGTTTTAGCTTTATATTTTATGTACATACCCTTATACTTGAGCCTTGTGCTGCAACGGGAAAAAATTGTTGATACTGTGGTCGGGTTTGTAAAACAAAATACTGAAAATGTTACAAAAGTGAAAAATTAAAAACTAATAAAAAGCTTTGCAAAAAGTTGCCATAGTTGTTGAATTTAAATATCTAAACATATTTATAATAACCGTTGCAGTTTAGGCTTGTAATATACTCGTAATTGAAAATTGCATAATTGTGTACAATTTAAAATTAAAAAGTAAATCTTACGCTACAATTACGAACTAGAATTTTTAAATATACACAGTTATGCAATTAATAAGCGTTTCCAGCATAAAAAATGTTAAAGTTTTTATTTATGTAATTTTTGACTTTGTAAATAATTCATAAAAAATATTTTTTCTGCTGGTAAAAATATTAATAGTATATTGGGCCATATGAATTGTCAATATATTTTTATTGCTCAATATATTATATAAATTATTTACTATTAAGTTATTTGAAATATTTAAAGCAACAACTTTTTGATCTAATTATGAAAAAAAATTCAATCAAAAAGATTTTTAGCTTAAAATCTTTTTCTTTGCTCCGAAGGAATGGCATGAACAAATATTTTGTATAAAAATACTTCTTAAAAAAGAAAAAAAAAATTAATATAAGAATTTAAAATCAAAAACAAAAACGTAATTTAATACTATTGCTAAAGACTTATTTCAGCAAATTTTTTCAATTGTTCTGTTAAAAGATATTTTGTTTTAAAAAATTAACTATTCAATTAAACACAAAAAATTCTTACGGTAACATAAAAAAATTGTTGCTTCCTTAGCCTGCATTGAAAACTGCCTGAATGTTGGGATAGGGTAAACTGTTGCGCGAATTAAWGCGAAATTGAAAATAAATAAATTCCGTATTTAAGAAATTTTTAAAGTAATATTTAATGTTAAATTAAATTTCAAATGCATTAAATTTTTTGCCTGACTTGAGCTTGAACAAATGGAGTATTTATGTTGTCATTAAAAACAGAAAAGTAATTTTTCGTTACATTTTGTGCCACTGTGCGCTGAGTACAGTACCTAAATACTAGTGAAATTCGCACCCTTATCCTAAGCAAAAATTCCAAAAGTGCAAGGTAAGTGCGCATTGATAGTAAATATCATACTTTTAAATTAAATAAATACTTTAAATATAACTACATTTTAAATGTGCAATATTTTATTGTAAGGCTCGCATAAATTTTTGAGCTCAGCCTATGTTAAATTAATATATATTTCTAAAAACTAATTTACAGAACCGGTTGGCAGGGTATCACCGAAATTCCCCACTGTGCAAACGAGCAGCAGTTTTACGGCGGCCGCACGAGCGGGCGTTACACTCCTCTGCCCTGCTCAAGCCTATCCAGCGCCAATGTTTAGGTGTGTCCCTGATTGCATAATATTTTAGTTAATTATGAAAGTTAGCTTTATTTTGGTCTTTGGTGGTAAATAAAATATTTCAAAATCATTCGAGTAGCCTATTTCAACACTCACACAGTTTTCCTAACTCGCTTTTACTTACCCTTTTTAAATTATACCTACCGTACCTCGTATATCGTATTTGTAGAACCTGTTGGTAGTGTTGGCCCACGTTTACTATCTGGCAATGATATAAAAGTGATTATCACCCCTGGTAATAAATCAGTCACGTTACTCTGTCCAGCGCAAGCTTATCCGGTGCCAATATTTCGGTAAGCGTATGATTTGTATGCAGTCCTATCCCCCTCATACTCGTTGATTAAAGAAAAGCTCTAGAAATCAAATTTAGCTACTCAAATTATTAATTATATATAGAGCATCATTTAGGTCGACTGAGGCAAGTTGAAATGCTGAGGCTAATTAGATTTTAGGCAACTCTTACCGCAGTATTTAACCTATTCCAACATCCTGTCTCTAAACTAAACCACAACTTATTTTCTGTATTTTCTCCATTAATGAATTTTTAATTGTTTGCTTTAGAGCCTGTCGGTACCGTTGGTCCACGTCTTACTTCGGGTGATGAATCACGTATCGTAAAAATAGATTTTACCAAATGTGCCACATTACTTTGTCCTGCACAGGCTTATCCGGTGCCATTGTTTAGGTAAAAGCATTTCTAGCATAACAATAATGCATAATTAATGCTATCCCAACATCAGTTGTATTCAATCAATCAAGTTCCGAATAGTTTTCTTGACTTTATTGGTGTTATATTTCTTTCCTAGAACCTGTCGGCTCTGTGAGTCCAAAAATTTTTGCAAATGAGGAGAACATAAAAATTATACGCGTGCCATTGACCCATAGCATTACYCTATTGTGTCCGGCTCAGGCGTATCCAGTACCAGTTTTTAGGTAGGCAACAAAAATAAAATTGCAAACACTGTTTTGTTTGGAATTTGTGTGCAGAGCTTGTTCCAACATTCAGCAGGCTTTCATAAGCTTAATACATGGTTGAGACACCGTTTAGAGTATAAATTTTAAATTTCTTCAGAGCCCGTTGGTAGTGTTAGCCCTAAAATGACTGCTGGTGATGATGCAATAAAAATTCCAAAAGTATCTATTGGACAAAGTGCAACATTAATGTGCCCAGCGCAAGCCTATCCGGTGCCAGTTTTTAGGTAAAAGTTGATATTAATTTCTGTGCAAACTTTACCCCATCCCAACAAATCTGAAATTTTCCAATCTTTTTCATTGTTCTATTCGTTTCTTTACATTAAATGGTTCAGAGCCCGTTGGCAGCGTGTCACCAAAACTAACTTCCGGTGACGATTCGCGTACCGTAAAGGTACATAAAGGTCAAAGTGTTACGCTGCTCTGCCCAGCGCAGGCATATCCCGTGCCATTGTTTAGGTAACGATTTTTTGAAATAATATAATTTTATAAAATTTAAGCGAGCATGTTTTTAGGCATTTTAATTCCAATATTCGGGCAGTTTTCCGAATACTTATGAACTATTCTCAGTGTTAGTTATTTGTTATTGCAGAACCTGTTGGTAGTGTTAGCCCAAAAATCAATTCTGGTGATGATTATAATCATATAAAGTCGAAGAGCGATCGCAGTTTGAGCCTGCTTTGCCCAGCGCAAGCATATCCTACACCGATTTTCAGGTATCAGACAATTTTTCCCTCATTGGAGTCGATATTTGTAGCATTTTTGGACCACATTTTCTATTAACTTAAAAATTGCACATAAAACACGTGCCAGCTTGAATTTTCACAATTATTCAACATTTAGAATTTAAACAGTTAGGTTGATCTAGTCGAGTAAATATCGATTATTARGTGACTAATAAGGGCATGTTCACAAGCACAATTTATATATTGCGTTCGCTTCTAACAGTTACTATCATTCATAAAGTATAATAATTATTTTAAATAAAAAGCTTTGATTTATTGAAATTTTGCAAACAATTGTAGGCAGTTTTCAAGAAWGTTACATCACTTAGATAGGATTTTTATTTCAACAACTCTATGCTTATGTCGCTATTTAAAAATTTTTAGAACCTGTAGGCAGTGTCAGTCCCAAAATCAGTATCGGTGAAGATTTAAAGCATGTTAAGGGCAAACAAAATCAAGGATTAAGCTTGCTGTGTCCCGCACAAGCATATCCGCAGCCAAKTTTTAGGTAATATTTGGATATTCAATTGTTAATGCAGCAGTATTAAAAAAGTAATTTGTTATGCAGTGCCTGTATTTAAAATCACCATATCACAGCAAATCAGTCAGTTTTTAAYAGCGTTTAACTTAATCGTTAAAAAATTTTCAGAACCCGTTGGTAGCGTTGCACCGAAAATCACATTTCTCGAGCGCTTTAAAGTGAATCAAATTGCCAGTGGCAGCAGTAGCGCTATATTCTGTCCAGCGCAGTCATATCCCGTACCGATTTTCAGGTGTGTAACTATACACGTTCTCCGCAAATCGTTTTTGAAAATCACAAAGCATACTTTCAGGCAGTTTTAMATAGTTTTTAACCATGTAGTTTACACAGAAGCTATAATTTATCGGTAAATTTATTTATTTGTTAACCAGAACCAGTTGCCAGCGTACGTCCAAAGGTGCAGCTGCAGGACAAACATCAATTTATCGATGTAGAATTGGGTCGCAATTATGCCTTACTCTGTCTTGCGCAATCCTACCCAATGYCTGCTTTTAGGTTAGGTGTAATTTTCTAAAATATTTTAACACAAATTTTAGTGCTTTTCCATTTTACGACAACAACATTCAGCAGTTTTCAGAAACTGTTTCCACTTTATTTTTACAAACAAATATTTTGTCTATTTTTCGTAGAACCCGTTGGTAGCGTCAAGCCCAAAATTAACGTGCAGGACAAATTACAGACACGCGAAATCGCGAGTGGCGTTGGTTTTGCTTTACTTTGCCCAGCGCAGTCATACCCGACGCCAGCGCATAGGTAGATACATATGTACATGCTTGCGTCCTTTCTTGTTAATAACAATTGGGTACAAATTCTGACAAAAAATTTTTGGTGATGTTCATAACTAAAGGAGTTGTAAAGTTGTTGAAATTCTGTCCCAACATTCTGGCATACATTTAGGCGCATATCAATCGCTTCTTTTAAAAAATAGTCATTTATTAGCATTTTTATTCTAGAACCAATTGGCTCTGTGGCTCCCCGTGTCAATATTGAAAGCGAATTAAATATTGCGCGTGCTAATTTGGGCGAGAGTTTCAGTTTGAAATGTCCGGCGCAGTCCCATCCCATACCCGCTTATAGGTAGGCAACTAAATTACTCATAAATGTCTCGTATATTTCTTCCGCTCGGTGGCAGTTTTCTAGATCCCAACAGACAGTTGAAATTTTCTTATTAAATATCGTAACTATATTTTTCTAAAGAATTTTTTTTTCCTTTCCGCAGAACCAATTGGCTCTGTGCGCCCCAAAGTTAATATGGAAAGTGAACTTTCCAGTGTACGCGTTTATTTGGGTGAAAGTTTTAGCTTAAARTGTCCAGCACAGTCATATCCGATACCTACATATAGGTAGGTTTGGAATATAATTTTCGAAATTTTTTCTTTCAATACTAGTTTGAGTTAACATTCAGGCAGTTAGGAAATTTTGCGATATATTTTTATTAGTARTATTGAAGTACTAATTAAAAATGTTTAGAACCTGTCGGCAGCGTTCCGCCCAAAATGAATCTGCTCGAAAAAGTTCGCACTATGCAAGTGCCTCAAGGTGCTACTTATGCTATGCAATGTCCCGGACAAGCATTCCCGGTGCCAATAGTCAGGTATGCCCCTGAAGCAATTGTTGTGTGAAATACCGACGTATTGAGAAGATTAAAATTAATTATATGATAGAGCTTCAAAAATACTGATAAAATATACTCGTATATACACTTAGAAGAAATCGTCAARTATGGGTTCTTTGTACAAAAAAGTGCCTTGTTTTTGTTATATGTATTTTCTATAGAATCGCTAAAGTCATGCAAGCAAAGTAWCTAAATCAATAAAAAAATTTTTTTTTGTATTGAAGAAGAACAAAACATTTTCTTGAATTCAAATAGCCTCAAGCATTCAGGCAAGTTTACTATTAAAAGCTTCTGCTTTACGTTACTAAAAGAATCATATTTTATTGCATTATTTTTCTAGAACCACTGGGTTCGGTGCCACCAAAAATACTGAACATTAATGACAAATTTCTTTTGATGCAAGTCAAATTGGGGCATAGTTACTCAATGCAATGTCCAGGTCAAGCATATCCCGTGCCGATTGTCAGGTACTATACTATGAATTGCTTTATGTATTTTTAAATATGTTGCAGATTTACGTGCACACCCTGCTTTTAGYCCGACATTCAGTACCAGTTTTTGTATTAATTTTGAAAAATCTCCTTTCTCATATAGAGCCCGTCGGCTCAGTGCCACCAAAGGTAACGAGCTTGCATGATAGATTCCAAGTTTTACAAGTAAAATTTGGCCAAGAATTCTCCATGCAGTGTCCAGGTCAAGCATATCCGGTCCCTATTGTGAGGTACTTGAATAAAACATTTCAGTTAAAGTGTTAAATTTTTCTTCTTTGCCAAAGAAACATTCATTACTCTTTTTAAACAAGCACYCTTACTTTTAGTAATTCAAGCAGTTTTCTCCGCATTAAATCCGTAAGCTCTTTTTATACTTTTTATTGTTATTATTATATAATTTTAGAACCTGTGGGCTCAGTACCGCCAAAACTCACAAGTTTACATGACAAATTTCAATTTATACAAGTCAAAATGGGACAAGAGTATGCAATGCAGTGTCCTGGGCAAGCCTATCCCGTTCCAATCGTGGTGTGGTAGGTGTGTTTATATTGAGTATTGAAATTTAGCATACAATTTGTGATTATATTATCGAAAAATATGTGAAATGGTTTATAATCTCATCCCAACATTTACGATGTTAAAGCAAGTTGTCGAATTCTTCAAATTAATTTATTTATTGCATTTTCTTTAGAACCGGTCGGCAGTGTTGCACCAAAAGTCGATACACGTGATGAGTTCACATTCGCACGCACTCGTTTGCACAGCGATAAAGCGCTCATATGTCCGGCACAATCGTACCCGGTGCCTGCTTTTAGGTAAAGTCAAACAGTAAGTCCACTTTTAGAGTGAGATAACACTTTTATCCTAAAATCAGGCTAAATGCATAGTTTAGACAAACAATCTTGAGGTTWTGAGGATATGTAAAAGTATACAGTTATCGAACATTAGAATCTTTCTAAGGCACCTCCAACATAAAGGCATTTTCAAAAATAAAAATTTAMAAAAAAAATGATTCATATAAATTTCAATTCAATTTAATACGTTCGCAGAACCGGTAGGCAGTGTTGCACCGAAAGTCGATATTAAAGATGAAATAAATTATGCACGCGCTGAAGTCGATCACAGTTTTGCCTTAATTTGCCCAGCACAGTCTTATCCGGTACCGATTTATAGGTGAATAATACATTGATAAAATTAAAAATTCTAAATTTTGTTAATAATCTCTTCAGCTACTCTCTTATGGTTAAAATATATGCCATGTTGCATAGTTCCCATCCTAAGCATTCAGACATTTTTCAAAATAATGTTTATTTAATGCCTCTCAATGCATGACGCACATGAACTAAAAAAATTTTCAGAACCCGTTGGTAGTGTAGCGCCGAAAGTGGATCCCAATGATCGCATTAAATGGGTTGATAAATCAGCTGGCAACTCTTTAAATTTGTTCTGCCCCTCACAATCATATCCGGTGCCGKTTTATAGGTAAGCCCTGGTGCATTATATCTTTAAAAATGTGCTTTAAAAAGCTTTAAATTGGAAGTTCCGGAATTATATAAGCATAGTCTTAATCTTTAATCTTCACAGTKTACATTTTTACTGAAGTCAATAAATAAATGTATGGATTCCATTCTTTTGAGGGTATGTCTAGTTTTTATTCTATAAAGAATCAAATAAGTGTTAAAACTGTTTAAAAACAAAGTACATGCATTAGCGCACGTTCTCAACTTACTCCCAACTTTCCCAACATAACGGCAATATAACTTACTGATTATCTCAAGACAGTGCTCAAAGTTGTAATGTTTATTTTATAGAACCGGTGGGCAGCGTCGCACCAAAAGTAGATGTCAAAGATCGCATCAATTGGTTGGATAAGCCCTTGGGTAAAGCTTTTAGTTTACTCTGCCCGGCACAATCATATCCAATGCCAACTTATAGGTATGTGGAGAATTTATGCAGGCGGTTTTCAATGAACGCTTATACAAATATGTTTTTAGGATTTTATGTTAACTGTTTCATAACGATTTTTCAGAACCCGTTGGCTCGGTAGGCCCCAAAGTGAATATGCATGATAAAATGGATTTCGGTATGCGAAAGTCCAATACTTCAATGAGTTTACTTTGTCCAGCACAGGGCTTTCCAATGCCAGCTTTTCGGTAAAAATTTTTAAATTTGTTAAATTAATATGAGTTGACAGGTAAAACGCTTAAACCCTAAACCCGCAGGCAGTTTTCTTTATATGTTTTGCAAAAATTTTTAGATATTTAAAATTACACGTTATAGTAAACATACTATTTCAGAACCCGTTGGCTCCGTTGCTCCAAAAGTCGATATTAATGACAAAGTCAAAGTGGCATTTACAAGGGAAAACGCTTCATTAAGTCTGATATGTCCAGCTCAAGCTTTTCCGATGCCAGCGTTTAGGTAGGATCACCGAGGACCGTGAATTTCGTTTTAAAACAACTCATATAAAGTAGAATATGCTAATTAAACATACAATAGGGGGATTCTCTTACTAATGCAAGATTGCAGATTGCAAAAATCCTATTTCGAAATATACAAGGGCACGAGCCCGAGCACGAGCCGTCATTTTATGGTATGACTATTGTGCATGCCTATTGTTTCATTCAAAACTGTAACTGCATTCATTTAAAACTGTAACAAATCTTTACAATTAAAATAAAAATTATAAAATCTATTTCAAATTTGCCTTCCTCAACAATTTAACATCAAARTATGTATTTAAGTAACGGGATTGCACTTATTTTTTTTTACGTGTCATTGCACGAAAATAAACATGGGTTTTGGTCTGACATATTTTACAGCCATTGCAAATAATTTTCTGCGTGCATTTATTGTTGTGCCGGTGCACCAAGAGGAAATATCTGCAATTCGTGCACCATGCAAAGGTTTTGTAAGAGCAAGAGAATACGTCACTTAAAATTCGTTTCATCGCTCATTTCTTTCCAATCAGCTGGCAGTCGATTAAATTTTTTAATTACGTACAAGATCAAAGTGATTGTAAACTGTGAGTATCGATTATTATTAGGCGAATTTGAAAAGGTTCTTAAAGAGTTGAACAATAAATTGTAGTCGTATGCCTCACGGCTTACTGTTCCCAACATTCTATAGGATATTCAAGTTGTGCTATAATTTATCATGCGATTTATTTTGTGCGATATAATAACCTCATCGCTATTTTTCCTTAAAAATTTACAGAACCCGTTGGCTCTGTAGCGCCCAAAGTTGAAATGAACGACAAATTGGGTATTGCTATACGTCAAGCTAATGCTTCATTGAGTTTGCTGTGTCCCGCTCAAAGTTATCCAATGCCATTTTACAGGTGAATGTTTGAAAATGTATATCATGTGCTTTATTGGAAGATTGGCAGAGSATAGAGTTGCCTAAGCGATCTTATTTAGCTAAAAATRWTAATTTWTTTTKATAAACATTCGAAAATCCAACATTCAGACTTTTAAAATAAATGTTTTTGCAGACATTGTCATTAACATCGTTTGGTGTTTCTAACATTTCAGAACCTGTGGGCTCAGTAGCACCTAAAGTTGAGATTAAAGACAAAGTCGGCATATTTTTAGGGAAAATTAGCGAGTCTCTAGCGTTGTTATGTCCTGCTCAATCATATCCGGTGCCTCTATACAGGTATATTAGAAAAACCACATCATAATTTTTAGTTAAGTTTTTGTGAAAAGTTTAAATATTTTTATTGATCGTTGAAAAAGTTCCAGCGTTCATAGATAAAGTTTTTGGTAGAAAGAAACTTAATAAAATACTCGTATAATAATATTCATTATGCGTAAAATTGTTGCGCCAAAAGTTAATAAAAATGATGAATTCAGTCACGATCGTGTGTCAGAAAATCAGACTGTTGCGTTAAAATGTCCAGCACAATCGCATCCAGTACCGATTTATAGGTTTGTTGAAACTTTCACCAGAAAAGAAATTTAAGAAAAATGTTAAAATAAAGATAAAGCAGTGCAAATGATTTTCAAACTGAAAATTAACTTTGTATGGTGCAGAAAAACGGAATTCAATCAGCAGTTTTTTGTACAAACTCATCTCAACATTCAGTACGGTTTTTAACCTAGGCGTAAAATATTTTAGACAATTTCGGGTTTAACTTCTTATAGAACCAATTGGTAGCGTTGCACCACGTGTCAGTCGAAAAGATGAAATAAATTACGACCGCATAAGGGTTAATCACACTATTGCGATACAATGCCCGGCTCAGTCATATCCAGTGCCAGCTTATAGGTGCGTTGTAAGTTATAAAATAATATTCGTTTTTTTAGTAAAATTTTGAACCCACTTAAATACTGTACCCAACATTCTGTTAAAGTTTTTGATCAAATTAACTGTCATTATATAGTTTAAGTACCGAAGAATGTAAACTTTTCTCGATTTAGAACCCATCGGTAGTGTTGCGCCACGCGTTAATAAAAAAGATGGCTATAATCAYGACAGTATCGTGCAAAATCATAGCCTCGCGATTATGTGTCCTGCACAAGCATATCCAGTGCCAATTTATAGGTGAGCAAATGAGGGTCTAAATCGTTCGTTTTATAATACTTTGAAATATCTAATTCATATTCAGTTGGGATTATCTTATACTTGATCCCATAAAAAAAAWTCAATTAAATTTCCTTAAATTTAAACGTTTTAAGTGAACGTAGTGGGAAGTTTACTGATGAGAGTAGTTCAATAATTTAATGTTATCGATTAATGAATATCAGCAACCTTAGTTAGCGCCTAGAGGTTGAAGTCAATTGAGTTACAATGGTTGCTACTAGAACTTTAATGATTTTTTTTTTAATTTAACACAAGAGTTTTAGTTTTGAAAAATTTAATTGTGTTTTATAAAAAAAAACCAAGTTCAGAATTTATTTTTTTATTGAGTGATTTACCTAAAAAGCTTCCAGCTCATTTTTAAATTTCTCTGTTCAACATTCAGGCAGCAAAAATTCTTAATCCTACAAATAAGAAGCTTTTAATTACGCATAAACTACAATAGTATTACTTCCAAACAAATTTTATATCATCAGAACCCCTCGGCAGTGTTGCACCAAAAGTTAGCATAGCCGCACAACTACAAAATGCCGGTGCTAAAAGTCATTCAAGCGTTGCGCTCTTTTGTCCAGCACAATCATTTCCGGTACCAGCTTACAGGTATTACAACTACCTTAGAGTATGTAGTTAATATTGATGACAAATTAAACACTGATGTTGAGACTTCAGCCAAGCGATTGATTCTTAAAACTTTTGCAGCAGTTTGTAGTGAACACAAAGTTTTCGCTAAGCGTTCTTTAATTATTCATGGCAGTTTTCAAACTTAAAACATACCTTAACACATCTTGTGTCGTTTTGTAGAACCCGTTGGTAGTGTTGCACCAAAGATAAGCGTGGGCGATAGACGTAAGGACGCTGAGGCGCGCATCGAAACGTCGTTCGGCATATTTTGCCCGGCACAGTCGTACCCTGTGCCAGCGTTTAGGTAATGTTGATTAAAAGAACACGGCTCTGACTGCATTAAAAAAATGTCAGTCGTTGCAATAAACCAACGTTCGGCAGTTTTCTCTGTTTTTTTTTTTTCAATTGCTTGATAAACATGTTTGATATTTTATAGAACCTGTGGGCAGTGTAGCACCAAGAATTAATCTTATAAATCGGCGTAATGATGCTGTAGCGGCCATCGGCAATACATTGAGCATATTTTGTCCAGCACAATCGTATCCGGTGCCGCTATTTCGGTAAAAAAATATATTAAAAGAATTTTTATTGAAATGTGTATATCAAGCTCATTGTTAATTGTTGAAAAATCTCACAGTTCCCGCTTTAGAGAGGACAAGGCTTATAAATTCAAAAAAAAAAAAAAAAAAATTCGACTTTCCAAATATTAAAAAAAGTCAAAATTTTGAACTTAGATTCCAACATTCTGCAGTTTATACAATTATTTGGAGGGTAAAATTCAGTCAATAAAATTGTTATACTCCTTTAGAACCCGTAGGCAGCGTTGCACCGAAAATCGGTGTTGGAGAACGACTGCGTGATGCCGGTGCCAAATTGGGTACGACATTTACGCTTTTCTGTCCAGCACAGTCATATCCAGTGCCAAATTACAGGTATAGTCAAGTTCTCATCAAAAGCTTAACTTCAACAAAATATTTTTTTTACATAAAACTCACTTAATTAAGGCGCATATTCCGGCAGTTTTCACAAGTGTATAAACTTTTTTTGTTTGTTTAATACCTAACTTTTTACAATACGAGTAGAACCCGTTGGCAGCGTGGCTCCAAAAATAAGTGTTGAAAATCGTTTAAAAAATGCAGAGGCACAAATCAATCGAAGCTGCACATTATTCTGTCCAGCACAATCATATCCAGTGCCGTTATTTCGGTAATTGTTTATTTCGAAAATTCATTATAACCTCTGAATAATACGCAGGTTTACCTAAATTCCAACATTCAACATTTTTTGTGTATGAGCATTAGGGGTAGTCTATTTTTGTAAAACCTACTTTACATGCCATAACACGATGAGGAATAGTAAAAAAATGATAACTGCGTTTTTAGCTTTTCGATTTATTTCAAAAATTTCAATTTTAAATTGAAAAAATTCATATGTTATATGCGAAGAAGAAGAAGATAAATTTTGATTTAGAAGCAATAAGACTAATTCAAGTACTAGACAAATACATTTTTATAGTAAATATAYGTTTTAGTTCATTATTTAATTCATTTTGATATTATTTCAGATAAACTTAAGATTTAAACTATTCAGATTTACAAAAAGGGTAAATTTCCTGAATAACTTTGATGGCTCTTTCAGCGCAAATATTAGATCTTTTTAAATTCAGAATGGCAGAATCTTCCTTTACCCAGTGTTTAAGAAAACACT
>NW_017535352.1:385118-423685 GCF_001853355.1 Bactrocera latifrons
TTTTGTTTGTAGTTTTGTTTTAGGTTTTCGTTGTTCATAATCAATTCGGTAAATATGTCATAACTGATGTTTGGCGATGTCGACTTTCCACCTAGTACTTCATTCATCACATKCTTCAAAATTAAWTCTAATACATGATGTTGGCATCCAATATACTGCGGTGGGGACAAATGTTTTTCCTGAAAACAATTCTGCAGTAAACGAACAACTCCACTTTTAACCCCTGTAATAACGTTTGTTGTGTCACTAACAATCATTTGAATGGAATTCCAAAGGTTAAATTTATCCAATACATTCCTTATTCCTTAAAAAAGTTATAGAAAGTTARTTAATGCTCTAAAAATATATTATTAAATAGAAACCTTCAAAAATTGACAAACTTTTCCCGTTTTCAAGAATCATTGCCGCTACTCTTACTTTCTTCCCAAATTTCTTGCCGTCGAAATGAATGCACCAAATGTCATMTCTTAAGGAATTCTTATAATTTTTTTCCAAGTTCAGCGCTGCTTTAATCATCGCTTTATGAATACCTGCTTGTGTTGGTGTTGCTATATTTGTTCCTTCTTTGGACAATTCATTGCATATTTTAGCGGCATTTTTGGTGCTTACATGGGCTGTTGTTACCATTGGCACTGCTACTTTTGTTGAACACTTCGCATTTCTTTTTCTTTGAAGAGGAGCTTTATATTCACCAACAGGTGGAGAATGTAATTGCTCGACAGATTCAGCTGATGATGTTGAAGTGTTGAGCGCCACTTTATTTAAATACGAGTTGCTTTGAACATTTTTTCTTAAAAGGGCAGCTTTGGAGGGATCCACACAAACTGCTTTAGCTGTCGTGTACCCAACTTCTCCATTTGTAGTTGTTTGGAGTTCATACAACTTTTTGTCCTCAGTTCCTAGCCAGACACCTTTTAAATCAGTTATATCACATAACTTSTTGAACGCCATTGTAACATTTCTGCCATCCGGGAATTTTAAAAATGTTGAATAATCATTTAAAACTTTTGTTATCTTCCGTTGTGCGGGTATACGTGTTATGCTCGGAAAGTTTAGTTTCGACCACAAGGCAATCATGTCGTTTGAAATAATCTGGCATCTTTTCTTTTTCAATTTCTCCGTGTTTTTGATAATTCATTATACCTTCCTATAATCACGGTCTGTTTTGGAATCTTACACAATTCACTCAAGGGGTTTTCAATGTTATTGAATTCTCTTCTCTTATTCTTAGATTTTTCAAATGTTATTAAATTGTTTTYCCATTGTTTTGAATTTTTTTTTAAAAGACATTGTTAATTAAAGAAGACACTTTCAMTCCAGCCGCCACGCACTGAATAAGAGACCGACAGCTAAATAAAGGCAACTGGCGCGACGCTTATACGAAGTTTCAATCATTCATAAAGCATTTACCGTTATCTATTTTTGTCATATGCAAAAAGTACGACGMATAACGGAAGAAGAGCAAAACAAAACAGACACAAAGAACAGAACATAATCTCATATGGTGTTTTTTCTTGGCATATGTATGMAATTTTCATACGAATTTTCAATTTAAATTCTGCGTGAAGTTTTTGAAATAAATCGAAAAACTAAAAACGCAGTTATCATTTTTTTACTATTCCTCATCGTGTTATGGCATGTAAATTTTTTTTTTCTCAAAAAAATCGAAAAAGTTATACCCCTAATGTGCATATAACATTTTTCTCAGAACCCRTAGCAAGTGTGGGTCCAAAAATCATTGCTTACGATGAGTTAACGAAGGTACGCGGCAGATACGCCACCGATGTAACACTGCTATGTCCAKCACAGTCTTATCCGGTACCACTTTTTAGGTATTGTAAAAATTTTTTCCCCGTAGAAACGGTTACATTTTTCGAACACACGAAAAACTCCAAAATTCGGGTAGTTTTCRGAGCAATCTACATTTACATTTATATTTATACATTTTAATATGTAATAATATAATTCTAAACTTTTAGGTAAATATTTTCCGAAATTTCATGTAAATCTTTTCATTGTTGTCTTTAGAGCCTGTTGGTAGCGTGAGTCCCCGCCTTACTTCCGGTGATAAAACTAGAAACGTAGATATAGCTTTGGGCGCTAGTCAGACAATGCTTTGCCCAGCTCAAGCCTATCCAGTGCCAATGTTTAGGTAATGACTTTGTCGCAAAAGTGAGTCTATGTGTTTAATATTTATCTAATTACATAGTTTTTAAAAGCTCAGTCGTAATTTTGATAATAACGATGGCAGTTTTCAAGTTWTTCTACTTACATAAGTACTTTGTCGTTCGCATCTCACATTTTCTTTGATATGTCAAAATTGCAGAACCTATTAGCGGCGCTGCACCACGTGTAGCCCTCATACAAAAAACCGGCATAGAGTTTGTACAACTCGGCGGTTCGCTGGGTATCCTATGCCCGGCACAGGGCTATCCCGTGCCAAGTTATCGGTAAGCAGAAGTAATGGCTTCATTAGGCGGCACTCTTGTAGCAGCAGTATTGAAGCCAGCTATAAATTTARGAAGTTGATTATATTAGTTTACGAATGTTTCCCAAAATGAAGCTTGCTTTAGGTCTGAAAAATTGAGCAAGTTTACAACAAGGATCGAAAAATTGTGGCTTTTTGAATTTTCTCGACAATTTTCATCGAACACACTTTCACAATTTTTTTAAGATCAAAAGTACGAAACATATCTAACAGGCCGAACCTTAAGCAGATGAAAAACGATAGTAACCGGCCTAATTGGATTTTCTCTGATCTGGTAGTAACTTTATGTGTTATATGTTATGGGATGTGTTTTTTATTTGCTTGCAACTATGATTTTGAAGCAAAWTATATAATATTCAGGCAGTTTTGCATATACCATTGTTTGTTTAGTAAACGTCAATTATTTAAATAAATGCATAATTTTAGAACCTGTGAGCAGTACAGTACCGAAGGTATCCTCACTTTCCAAATTCGATGTAAAAAGTTATTACTTGGGTAGCACATTTGCATTATTGTGTCCAGCGCAAGGTTTTCCGGTACCGGTGTTTAGGTAAATTTTTGTAAAATTTGAGCAAGGTTTTTTAAATTGTTAGGTTAGTTTGGTCTTTTGCGATACCAGATGTAGTTCAGTAGTGAAATCCACGAGAAGTAGACAGCCTTTAGGATGCCTGCGTTTGACGCGAATTTTAGCAGAATCTGTGGCCCCACTAGCGATACCTCTTCAAGCGTCTCAAATGCTTAAAGCGCAGCCTTTACAATGCAGGATAAGTGCACAAAAGCTGGTCCATTGTTTCCTGCCTCCTAGCTGTTGACGTTTCCTGCATTCCTGCAGGCATGTACCGCCACCGTACTGTGACCAATGAGTATTCCAATCATGTTCCCGCAGCCCCTTCAATCGAGTGCCAGTAGGAAATTTGCATGTATATTTCTGATCTACCGTTTTACTTATAACTTTTACAGTTCCTGCACCCTGGTAGATCGTTCCATCGAATTTTGATATTCCTAGCTATGCGTTTGTTCAGATCGTCGCATAAACAATACCTGTATTGTCCAATGTTGATCATGTTTTCTGGTGCAGCCGTACAATACTATTGACAGTCTCGTCCACATTTTYATTGTCCTCGATGCCTTTGTGACCTGGCATGTAGTAGAGTTGAAATCGTTTGGTTCTGGCGACACTCTTCACTGCTGCCCTAGTTTTCAAGATACTTATGGCCGATATACGACACGAGGTTATAGCCTTGATTGCTCCTTGGCTGTCCACGTAGATTTTGATTCAGGAGACCTCTGCTTGAAGTTTACTRCAGTGGTCCAACAGCTAAAAGGCCGCCTTATGCCAAAATCTGGACAGTATAGCCCCGCACCAACTGCGTCCTCCTTTTTCAAGCCATCCGTATAAATGTGTTTAATGTGTTGCACGAAGCTATCACGTCTTTATGCCAACCATCTTTTTCTGTGTTTACTCTGAACCTTCTTTCCCAATTGAAGAGTGGAATCTGGTATTCGGTGCATGCCAAACCGCCATTACCCACCGGGYGGGTTGTGTTTAGTATCGCGCCGGTTAATTTTGGCTCACCGTACCTAAACGAGAGAACAAAATTGGAAAATTTTAAACAGGCATGTATGCTTAAATTATCGAACTTTATTTTAAAATATATTTTATAAAAATCGGTTCACAAATTTTTCCACAAATTCACTTTAAAAAATGCTATTTTTTGAAAAATTCTAAATATATGCTAGTGTATTTTCATCTGTTGTGCATGGTACTAAACCAATTATGGATACATTTTCACGCACATATATTACTTATGAATTATAAAAACCACTAGTAATGTCTTTAATTACTTTTGATTGTTAATTTCTTTGTAAATCTTTAAATAAAATACACCTTTTTCTGCATTGAGTTCAATAATGCGGAAAACCAAAATGACTGCCTAATTTGAACTGTCAAATTACCGAGAAAGCACGAACAAAAAGGAATAAATTAAACCCACATAGCAATAAATGTATGAAGAGAACGCGAAAAGGTGTTCAGTACTAAAATATTGTTGATTGCGTAGCCGGTGTTGGATCGGCCAGGGTTATTTTTTTAAAGCGCGGCCGAAGGCCGCTAGTACGGAAAGGAATGAAATGCTAAAACACTGTGGAGGAAAAGGTGTTCAATGCAAAAATACTGTGGATGGCGTAGCCGGTGTTGGACCGGCCAGGGTTATTTTTTTAAAGCGCGGCCGAAGGCCGCCAGTACAGAAAGGAGTTCTACGCGAAGAACCCTGAACACCCCGGTGTTGAATCGACCAGGGTTATTTTTTTGAAAAGGCGGAGGAAAAGGAAAAGGCGTTCAATGCTAAAATACTGTGGATGGCGTAGCCGGTGTTGGACCGGCCAAGGTTATTTTTTTAAAGCGCGGCCGAAGGATAGATGCAATTATATACGTATATACATTGCACTGAAACATTTTGGCTTTCTTTATTTTGATTTCTTGTCCATACAAAAATGTTGGCTGGGTTGCATTGGTTTCAGTTTGTATGGAAAAATGAGCAAAAACACTGATTTTTGGTAATTTTCAAAGGCCTCCCTACAGGTCCATAGGGGATCTAGGGGGYCGAGGGGGGGTTTATTAAAAAGTTCGATCCTTCCTCTTTCCAATAAGGGGTCGGGAGGGGGGATAGCCCGACCCTGTTTTTCTCCATAAACGATACTTAACCGGCGCGATACTAAACATTCCCCCACCGGGCTTTGCCCGAAGATTCTACCAATGTAAATTAAAAAGTTCAACGAATTTGTAAACGCTATTAGCTCTACCAAAAATTTTATGACATTCATGCAGTTTTCAAGTGAAAATTTCCTACATTTTTCTTTCATTGTGATTTTTGAATAAAAGTTATTACAATTTGCACAGAACCCGTTTCCAGTACGGCACCCAAAGTGCCACCGGTTAGTGCACGCCCATTAAGTGTGGCTCACCATTCAAGCGTTTCGATTTTATGCCCTGCACAAGGCTACCCAGCGCCAAACTTTCGGTAAGCAATGAGGAAGATTTCAAGAAATTTGAAAATTCTTTTAATACGGAGACTTCAGGCAGTTTTTTCCTATGTACTTATATCAAATGTGTGTTAAGCGGTTATATCCACATGCATCTCAGAAAAAATGAGCTTTTGTTAATTTTTAAGAAGCTTTTTTATTAGAAAATAATAAATAAAAATGTAAATTAAGGCATTTAATGTGTTTTAATAAGGATTCATTTTAATTGCTTTTTAAAGTCTCTGATACTGTGGATGAACTCCGAAAAATCTTGTCCGACGGTGAAAAAGATGATATTCATCTTATTATGCTTAAACCATCATTACCTGAAATACTGAGAAGGTTGTGTGAAAATTTAAAATAATTTGGTTCTGCCGCTCTAAGAATTTTTTATCACCGACTCTGAAAACAGTGTTACAAACACGCTCATATCTCCGAAACTATTTGCCGGATACAATTTTCGGAGAATTTTCCTCAATATGTATACATACATACTTACAATGTAAAGTCTCACATGGATATAACCCCTTAAATATTTAAATTCTATTGACATGGAGTGGTTTTATCGATAAATTCAAATGTCCTTGTTACACTTTTCCAGAACCTGTTTCTAGTTCGCCACCAAAAATTAATGCGCTCACCTATAAACCAAATATTGTCGAGTCAAATGCGGAAACAGCAATACTCTGTCCGGCGCAGGGCTACCCAGCACCTAGTTTTAGGTTTGCTATCCCAATTTTTTTTTAATATTTATTTAAGATAAAACATATTGAATTTGTTAAGGAAATATTAATTTGTATTCCAAAAAATCATTCAGACAGTTTTCAACACAAAATAAATTTGAACATTCAATAAATTTTTGTATCTAAAATTTAGAACCCGTTTCAAGTACTGCTCCGCGCATACCTTCAATAATGAGTAAACCCTTAAATATGGCGCATGGAAGTAGTGTTTCATTACTTTGCCCAGCGCAGGGATTTCCGGCACCCAATTTTCGGTAATACACATTGAATGCCACTAAATTTAATTTTAGATTTTAAAATCAAAAAATGTTTCGAAATATTGTTATTTTCAAGTTGAGGCAAATATAATGAGTTCAGATAACGTATTATAAAAATATATGCCAGAAATTTTTAATAATTCATAAGGCCGCTGACAGTCCCAACATTCATGCAGCGTTTTAAAGCCTTCTGCTCATATTCTTATATTAATTTTTTAGAGCCGATTTCAAGTGCCGCGCCGCGCACCCCATCCCTAGTGCACAAACCTTTGGAATTACGCGCCACCAGCGATTTATCTTTGCTCTGTCCAGCACAGGGCTATCCGGCACCAAATTTTCGGTGAATACATAGTTTGCAATTCATTTAAAATAAGTATAAAGACCGGTGTATTGTTTTCAAGTAAATCAATAAACCAGGCTAGTTGTACGAATTTCAAAACACTTCAGGCAGTTTGTTGCGTCATATTTTTGTGACGTGGGTTTGGATTGCATATTTGTTGCGTTGCATTTGAAAGTCGCAACTAAATTTTTTATTAAATAAAAAATATCTTTTTATTTCTGTTAATTTAGAACCTGTTGGCGGTAAAGCGCCAACATTGCTCTCGCACGACATGCGTCGCTCATGGAACGAGCGCATGCAGGGACGTGATTTAGCCATGTTTTGTCCAGCACAGGCGTATCCAGTGCCAACATTCAGGTGCAAAATGCATTTACGCTATTTATTATATTTGCTTGTGTTGCAAAATTTATGATTGATAATTTTATTCATAGAGCCTGTCAGTGCAAAACCGCCTACACTGTCCGTTGATACCAAATGGTCTGGTATAGAGCGACGCCTAAATGCTAATTTTGCTATACTCTGTCCGGCGCAGGCATATCCAGTGCCGGCTTATAGGTTAGATATACTCAAAAATACATATTTAGTAAATTTGGTCAAAATACAAGTTATCGTGAAGTTTGTATAGAAACTATGGAAATTTTGTAGTGCACCACAACAGTTATCGATCATTGAGAGTCGTCTAAATGTACTATTTCTGTGTTTCTACTGACTCAGCAGGCGCAAAATTCTGATTACTATACAAAGTAATGCAGTGAGATTCATTAATACTGGACAAATTTCGTGAACACAATTTTTGCATTAAAATATTGATWTATTAGTGTGTTCCAAGATCAGACAAGAACGCTTTGGTAACATTTCGTTCAAATTATCTCTGATAAAGGGACAAGTTTTCATAAAAGGCGACAAGAAAATTGTTTACAATTTATATTTACCAGGTTTTAAAATTCTTATTATTATTATTATTTTTGTGCGACAGTTTTTTTTTTTTTTAAACAATACGTACCATTTATGGACATCTCCATTAGCTAGGCAAAAACACTGTGTCGGTGGGTGTCCGTTATGAGGAGTTTCATTGTATAATATCTATGATTTATTTAATTACTTGTTATAATTCCTTCCCGATTAACAAAATAACTAAATAATAATTTAACGAGCCTCGCTTGGAAAATGTCAAATAGGGCGTTCGTTACATTCATTCTTGAATTACACTACAACAACTTACACATAAAAWAAGCGTTCGGCAATGTGGAATAAGTATACAAACATATTTATATGTACGAATACATACRAATATGTACGATTTCATATATGATGTATGTGCCGATGGCTTCATGACAACTGCCCTCAGTGGCTTTTGGAGGCTGTCTGCACAGATAAAGTAGAAGAAAGCAGAAGTAAACAAAGCGCAAAGGCAAGCGTAAAGCAAAAGCAGACAAAAAAAATTTTATCTACCAARCGCAACGACTCCGTTTGAAGTCGCACAACAAAAACAAAAGCCGCGAAAAGTACGCTTTTGTTTACAAACCCATACCACAAAAATCACCACMTCGTACCAAGCAACAAAAACAACAACAACATAATTTGTGGTTTATTTGCGCCGCGTAAATGTGTGTCATTAAACAAACCATTCATACAGCTGTTCGATGGTACATATCAGTTGACGCACTCGCACGGTTGCATGCAACTTACTGTCCTTTTCACATAATGCACGTCGGCAATGCGCATGTGCGCTACGCGTCAAAAATTTCCCAAAACAATTACCCCTACTCGGCGTACATGTGTTTTGCTCGCCATATTCGTAAACAGTCAGCAGTCATCTCGCTTGCACACTGTTTTTGTAATTTTGTTTTGATTACGCTTTTCTATTTAGAAACTGCAGACAAAAGAGAATGTAAAAAACTGGTTTTCTGCGTGCGCATGCTAGAACGTAACGGCAATAGAAGTTTYAATCGTTGCTGCTGTCACTYTTCAACGTGCATACTGCACTACGCAGCTATTTATGAATGAATCGGATCGCTTGCTGCAGCGTGTTGCGTCGCTGCACGTCTACGCTGCGTTGTGGGTAATCGTCGGGTCACGTTTTTGGGTCACCGACCTCTTACTGATATGTTGGCAGCGTTTGTTTGTGCGCCAGTAGTTGCTGTTACGGTCGTCGTATATGCTCGTCGGAAAGTCATTCACATGTGCATATACATACATACATACATACATATTTTTGTAGTTGCTTTTTATTACCAACTACCAGCATTTTTCTCATGTTTTCACTTTCATGGATTTAAAAATTCGCGCACAATTTAGCTAGAGGTTTGCCATTTGCCGCTCAATTTTCACTTTCCGTTTATAGTTTTGACATTTGTGTTGTTAGTGTTGTTTTAACCCATATACATGCATACGTACTACAAGTCTACCTATGTACATGTAGTTGACATTGAACTTTTAAGGGGGTAATAGACTTACCTTCGTATGWGTTTTGTTTCTTCATTGTTGTTTTACTCCTTTTCATATAGTCCAGCTGATTGGTTGCTTCGTTTTTGTACRTCGTTTAACCTTGCTATTTGACCTCAATTGATATTGTCACTTATCACATTCAAGTTCATGGTTCGCACGCTCTAGTTTTAAGCGTAAACTGGGTCAGGCTAAAAATATGTGAGACACGGAATTCATAGTAACTTTGACCTTTGGTGAAGGCTAGCAAATTCAATAATTCAAACAAACTAATTTATCAGAAAATACAATAGTAAAGAGTATATTGTTAAATGGGAGGCAGTTTTCAAAAGCAATTTCAAAATAAACRTATAATAAGTATTTCTTCAAATGCAATAAGTAAGCGCTATAATAATATACATACATCTCTAGAGCCCGTCGGTGCTAAGCCTCCTACATTTTCGCTGGAGTATAAATTAATTGAAGTGCAAAAACAAGAASATACTGGCTTTGCTTTGCTGTGTCAAGCGCAGGCTTATCCAGTACCCGTAATAAGGTAAAGGAAAAATTAAATGTGTATATAATATTAGGTTAGATATTTGATTATGTCAGTCTACGGCATTTATACAAGTTGTACGTTCGTTTTCTCATTATCTAAGGCCTAGCGAACTTAATTTCATTAATTAAATTAAAAAAGGAAAGAAAATACATTAATTTCGGCTGCACGTTAATCTGTTCTAACCTTCACTGGTGTATTTCTTATACCATACAGGGTATAAAAAGATCTCTATCAAAATTTTGATTGGTCCGTTTATACGGCGACTGTATGTATGCCATAGTAATCGATAGTGTATGCTATAGTTGTCCGATATCGGCGGTTCCATATATCGTGGAGAGCAAAGCAAGAGTACGGAATTTCAGAGCGATACCTCATAAACTGAGGGATTATTATACGGCATGGCTAAATCGACTCTGATGAGGTGGATTTAAGATGATTATTTAGGAAAATATTGTATAGGTTCTCCAAAGTATTTTTCAGGGTATTACAAGCTTCGTGTCAAACTTAAGATAGTTTAAGTTTAAAAAATAGATATTTATTAGTTGTTGTACTTCGAAACTCCTCAAGCGTATTTCCTGCATGAAAAAATGTCATGGAACCTCATCAGCTTTTAGAATTAATTAACATAATTGTTCATAGTGCAGACTGGCACGATAAATTTTTTCTTTGGACAGTCTATTAAATTTNTTTTCTTTGGACAGTCTATTAAATTTCTTTTATTTTTTATTATTACTTTTTTTTTAAAGCACGATGGTTGAAAAAAACGTATATTAAAACAGTTTACCTTATGGAAAATATATCACCCCACATTCAGGAAAATATTCTTCAGTATTCGCACTCTATTCTCCTTTCGAATAATAAATATTTTCAGAGCCAATTGGTTCGAAGGCGCCTGCCTTCTCCGGTGAGGTACAAACATTTTCGAGCCGAGCACCAATATACTCTACTCTAGCGCTTCTCTGTCAAGCTCAAGCGTTTCCTGTGCCCGTGTTTAGGTCAGAAGAATGTATTTTGTAATTCAATATAAGTTTAAATTTAAATGTTCACGACAAACCCCAACATTCGGCACCTATTTTCAATTATAAACGACTTTAGATTTCTAATTGCATATATCGGTAATTATATAATATTTAGAACCCGTGGGCTTTAAAGCACCTGCATTTCCAAGTGTTGCCAGCACCTTCACAATTTATGCACCTAGKCGTAGTACATTGGCCATGACATGCGAAGCTCAAGCTTTTCCGGTACCTATTTTTAGGTAATAAGTGAAAAAATACTGAATTTATAGGAAACAAAAATATAKAAAACTTAATCGTTCCACCTGAAAGTTACAGAAAACATAGAKATTAAATTACGTCCATCGTTTATTTTATTTATTTCAATTGAGTAATGCGCGAAAATCATCCACCATTCAGCGCGCCACCTGCCAACTGGTCTTGTTATTTATTATATTATAATATATTTGAAATCTTGTATGTATTTCTTTCTTACTTCAGAGCCTGTCGGCGCTAAGRCACCAACATTCTCAAGTGATTCCAAGGGTAGCATTTTTGTACGCTCAGTGAATTCTAGCTTTGCGCTTTTGTGTCAGGCACAAGCTTTTCCTGTGCCATTTATAAGGTAAAGGTTTTTATAAGCCAAAAGTYTGAAAATAAATGGCTTTATGTTTGATATTCCTTTATATTCAGGCAGTTCTCATATTCAATAAATTCCCATATCTAATATTTTGACAATTAAAAATTTTTAGAACCCGTTGGAGCTAAAGCTCCCACTTTCTCCACCGATTCCAGCTCATTTTCATTTACACGCAGTGTCGGTCAGAGCTTTGCATTGCTTTGTCAAGCTCAAGCTTTTCCGGTACCTATAATAAGGTTAGTTTTGTTKCGATTTAAGGGCAAGAAGAAAATAATTAACAAGATTATGTGCCACGTGTTTTTCCAAAAAATTGAGATTCGTGTACACTTAATCTCAATTTTTATTTTATTTTATTTATTTATATTACATATTAAAATATTCTTGGGCAGTTCTCAATTATTGAAATTTATTGATTTTGTGTATGTTTTATATATTGCAATAAAACTGCTTTTACATTCATAGAGCCCGTTGGTGCTAAAGGTCCCACCTTTCCCACCGTATCGAAAATAAGCACACTTATGGGTAAAAGTTTCAGTGACATAGTGCTTTTGTGTCAAGCTCAAGCATTTCCAGTGCCGCTGACAAGGTAACGATTTTATAAGATTTAAAACGTCCTCCCACTTCTAYTACATTCAGGCAATATTCATACAGTTAATTTTTTGTAAAAAATTATATTCAATATTTAGATAATTKATTTTGATTTTTAAAGAACCACTTGGTGCCAAAGCTCCCGCATTTCCAACCGCTTTAAAAAGCGGCACATTTATTGAGAAACAAGGCAAAGACCTTGTGCTGTTGTGTCAAGCACAGGCGTATCCGGTGCCTTTATTTAGGTAAAGAGCTTTAAGCTAATTGTCATATAAAGTTTTTTAAAATTGTTTAAAAGCTCTCAACAGGCAGTTTTCATGATCTTCTTAGTCAGTATGTATTACATTTTATATTTTTCTCATTTTCAAGAACCACTTGGTGCTAAAGCGCCCGCTTTTCCCAACCTAGCGAAAAGCAGCACTTTCGTGGAAGCTCAAGGCAAAGATTTAGTGCTCCTGTGTCAAGCTCAAGCCTATCCAGTGCCATTATTTAGGTATACCTGCCAGTAAACCTTTTCTTTTAATTTCGCATTACAACGCAGGAAGTAGTCCTTCACTACAAAAAGCTTKTTTAAWACTTTATTTTACATGTAAAAAGTTRACACCATTTCCTTTTCAATATATTTTTGTAGAACCGGTAGGCGCTAAGGCTCCTACGTTCTCGACAGACTCAAATGTTTTCTCCTATATACGCGCCGTGGGACAAAGCTTTGCACTTCTGTGTCAAGCTCWAGCTTTTCCGGTGCCAATAATAAGGTATTGCTGACCATTGTTTAAACAAAAACTTATGCCGATATGATTTTCGCTAAGGGGCTCCGTTACACTACTAACTGGTTCTGTAAATTTGTGATTGAGTTATTAAATTTTTTTGGATGATTAAATAATATTTAAAGTTATTCTCAATTTATTGTAATCCAACTTTTTTAGAACCCGTTGGCGCAAAAGCTCCCACTTTTTCCAATGACTTGAAAAGTTTTACATTTTCGCGCAACTTTGGTCAAAGTTTTGCTTTGTTGTGTCAAGCTCAAGCATGGCCTGTTCCTGTTATAAGGTAGTTAAAGCTACAGAATATTTTTTACACTAAAGTTGTTTGTTTATTTAAAAAAAGTTTTCAAAGGAAAGTTTTAATAGAAAAGATCTAAAATCACTACAAGTTTCCCAACAAAGGGCATTATTAATCTGATATGCAATCCATTATTTTTTCCTCACTTGTAGAGCCTGTTGGCGCAAAAGCTCCTACATTCTCTGGAGAATCTAAAAGCTTTACATTTGTAAAAGAARTTGGACAAAGTTTTGCTCTATTGTGTCAAGCACAAGCCTTTCCCGTACCTATAATAAGGTTAGTTTCGTTGAAAAGCATATGCTGAAAACGTTTTAATATTAGTAAATGAAATCGATTTCAAATATCTTGAAAGCTTTTAATTAACCATGTTTACAATCAAGTGTTAAATCTCAGGCAGTTTGCAGTGAAGAAAAATTATTTCGAAAATCGTCTAAACTAACTCTCATGTCCTTATATAAAGATAAAAGTTGGCAAAAAGCTTTTAAATAAATTTTAATTTCTCTATAGAACCCGTTGGTAGCGTGGCGCCCAAAATATCGGGTGGTCGCTTGCAAGAAGTGACTAAGGAGACAAGCAATAGCGTGACTATGCTCTGTCAGGGACAATCCTACCCAACACCTATTTTTCGGTAAAAGTAAAAACAGTTTTCAATTTTTAGTCAGAAAAATTTAGAGTATACTTGCTAGAACCCTGCCAAACCGGTCTGTATATAAACACTATCAAAACTTCAGGTGGTTTGTCCTTTATTTCTACTTTATTTTCCTTTTTGCAAAAACGGTAAAAAATATTTCTTTTTCCGCCAGAGCCTATCGGCAGCGTCGCACCAACCGTTTCCGGTGATCGTCTGCAAGAACATACAATGCGCCTAGGTGCCAGCTTCGCCATACTTTGTCAGGCTCAAGCATATCCAATGCCGCTATTTAGRTAAAATGTGGTTATGATTTGAAACAATTCAGGTAGTTTATCTGATATACTTGTACTGCATTTGTAGATGTGTCCTCTGACTTTATTTCTTTTATAGAACCAGTTGGTCATGTGAAGCCACGCATTGCTATTAAAAGTATTGAGATTAATGAAGTGCCTTTGGCCGGTACTTTTGTTGGTCACTGTCCAGGTCAAGGCTACCCAGTGCCGGTTTATAGGTACATATTTGAGAAGGGCTTTTTCTTGCAGATTTCTAATATACTCTTGAAAGAATATCACAAACTCAGAAACTCGGTGTTTTAGGCGGAAAATATTATTTGTCTCTCTTATCCCGCAAGTTTTATGAGTTTCTGCTAAATCTTTACTTTTAGGCAATAATTAGTAGCAAGAAGCTTTATCTTGCCTCTTGAGTATAAGCTTTCACGATCTTCATAAACTCTTTCAAAKCTCTTAGAGCTCAATATATGTAGCTGATTTTTCCATGTTCTCGTCGACGATTTTATAATGTGTGTTCCTTTTTGTTAGGTCGTACTAGGCTTTATCGAGGGTCCTAAAAGCAAGTTTTCTAAAAAAAAAAGCTGGTTAAAAATGAAAAAAGAGAAATTGAAATGAAATGCTAAGTTATGCAACAAAATTCGTAAGGTAAGTACTTAGTTCAATGCTTAACGCTAAGGTGGGTATATCGTTCCTGTACGTAATTCATGCCAAACATATTCGTTGTTGCTTTCACAATTACTTTAGCTTCATATTAAATTTTGTTGAAGCTTTCGTAACTTTCATCTCATTTGATGGGCTTAGAAGAACAATTTTATTTGATCACCAACCAACACAGCGCATAGCATAGCATTTCATTTGTTTTTTTTTTTCATTTTTAACCATCTTCGTGCGTTCTTTTAGGTTATGTATAACTTTGTTAACAYTTCACTCTCTATTGCAGATGGTATAAGTTCATTGAAGGCACCACACGCAAACAAGCCGTTATACTAAATGAGCGCGTGAAACAAGTTTCTGGCACATTGATTATTAAGGATGCTGTGGTCGAAGATTCTGGCAAATATTTGTGTGTCGTCAATAACTCAGTTGGCGGTGAGAGCGTAGAAACTGTGCTCACTGTGACCGCACCACTTTCAGCGAAAATCGATCCACCCACACAAACTATTGATTTCGGCCGCCCAGCTGTATTCACTTGCCAATATAGTGGTAACCCAATTAAGACTATCAGTTGGTTGAAGGATGGCAAATCGATTGGACACAGTGATCAGGTATTACGCATCGAATCGGTGAAGAAGGAAGATAAGGGCATGTATCAGTGTTTCGTGCGCAACGATCAAGAATCTGCAGAAGCGAGTGCTGAATTGAAATTAGGCGGCCGTTTCGATCCACCAGTTATACGACAGGCATTCCAAGAAGAGACAATGGAACCTGGACCAAGCGTCTTCCTCAAGTGTGTAGCTGGCGGCAATCCAACACCTGAAATCTCATGGGAACTCGATGGCAAGAAAATCGCAAATATTGATCGTTACCAAGTGGGCCAATATGTGACAGTAAATGGTGATGTYGTCTCCTATTTGAATATCACATCTGTGCATGCGAACGATGGCGGTCTCTACAAGTGTATAGCGAAGAGCAAAGTTGGCGTAGCCGAACACTCGGCAAAATTAAATGTCTACGGTTTACCCTACATTCGTCAGATGGAAAAGAAAGCTATTGTAGCAGGCGAAACTTTAATGGTAACCTGCCCCGTAGCAGGCTATCCAATTGATTCGATCGTTTGGGAACGTGGTGAGTAGTAATTAAGTGTTTTTGTGCGTAGTACTTGTTAAAAATATGACGACTTATTTTTTAGACAATCGCGCTTTACCCATCAACCGCAAACAGAAGGTCTTCCCAAATGGCACTTTGATAATTGAGAATGTGGAACGTAATTCCGATCAAGCGACTTACACTTGCGTAGCTAAGAATGCCGAAGGTTATTCAGCGCGCGGCTCATTAGAAGTACAAGTTATGGGTAAGTTTCATACACAACTTATTGATCATTTGCCTGTGCCGTTAAGCGAGGAAATGATCCAATTTACAACACCAAACCGGTTTTGTAGTGCAACGGCGAAGCAGTCCAAAAGTCCGTCCGCTAAACTCACAATTGCTACATTAAAAGTAAGCCTTCTGYTAAGAATTGCTTCGTCTTTACACTCAACCGGTAATTTTTTTTTGTGGCTGAACAATTTGATAAGATGATTAGGTTAAATACTCACTCTTCAGCGAGTATCAACGTGGGTTTGTTGTGTTCTCCAGTTAAGCAATACATTGGTAACACTTTATTCCCTTTCCATCACCAATTAGTGCCGCCACAAATTGTTCCCTTCGATTTTGGTGAAGATGCGATCAACATGAATGATATGGTCTCGGCCACATGCACTGTCAATAAAGGCGATACACCGATCGTTTTGTATTGGACTACAGCGCCGGATCCAAAACTAGGCGGTTCAGGCAAACTGGTGACCAACGATGGTATACTAATAACAAAAACCACGCAACGTATTAGCATGCTGAGCATAGAGTCGGTACATGCGCGACATCGTGCGAACTATACTTGTGTAGCGCGTAATGCGGCCGGCGAGGCCTATCACACCGCCGAGCTGAGTGTCAATGGTTCGTCGATGAACGAGTTTTAGAAATTCTAGCAAACAAATTTAAAGATTTTTGAATTTTGTAGCCGAGTAGTTGTTACATTTTTAGGTTCTTTTGCATTTTAGGTTTCTCACTAATTTAAGCACCGTTGTACCCTGTGATATGTAACATTTTAATGAAAATGCGAGTTATAGTATAAACATACGAATGGTCTTAAAAGCTTAAATTGTATTTTGTAAAATTCAAATTCTACTGAATACCAAAGTTCTTTAGTAAAATTACCGTAATTCCGCTTTAATCTCTCTAACAACTCACAAGTTCTGCCACTAATTGTACCCTTCGACTTCGGTGAGGTGAGCGTTAACGAACTGGATATGGTATCGGCATCGTGCACTGTCAATAAAGGCGATTTTCCAATAGATGTAGCTTGGACAAAGAATGGCGGACGTGTTTACACGAACGATGGTGTGGTCGTTACGAAAACTAGTCAGCGCATGAGCGTTTTGAGCATCGAATCGGTGCGTGCGCGTCATGCTGGCAATTACAGCTGCGTCGCGACAAATAATGCTGGCGTTATCACGCATTGGGCTGTGCTGGCGGTTAATGGTTAGCTTTAGCGCTAGAGTCATTTACGTTAATGATTTTACTATTTTTTATTGCTTTATAATTTAATCTGCGCTAACACAGTTGCATTCCTTTTCCTACCTGCGTACTTTCATTCCCCTCCACTCATGCAGTTTTGCCACAAATTGTGCCATTCGATTTCGGCGAGGAACGCATCAACGAACAGGATATGGTTTCGGCCTCTTGTACAGTCAATAAAGGCGACCTGCCAATCGATATATATTGGATGAAAAACGGCGGAAGAGTCTACACGAATGATGGTTTGATTGTCACACGGAATAGCCAACGGTTAAGCGTTCTAAGTATCGAATCGGTGCGTGCGCGTCATGCGGGCAATTATAGTTGTGTGGCGACAAACAATGCTGGTGCAACGCGACAATCTGCCATGTTGGCAGTGAATGGTTGAGAGCGTTATAAATTGTTTTCATTAAATGTAGAATTTTTCCATTTTTTCTGCTATTTATTTCCTTTCCCCCATCCGCCAATTCAGTCCTACCACAAATCTTGCCTTTCGACTTTGGCGCGGAAAGTATTAATGAAATGGATATGGTGTCAGCATATTGCACAGTAAACAAGGGCGACGTACCGCTGGATATTTATTGGACGCGCAATGGTGGACGCGTATTCACGAATGACGGTTTAGTAGTGACACGTAATAGTCAACGCATTAGCGTACTCAGCATCGAATCGGTACGCGCACGCCACGCTGGCAATTACAGCTGCGTGGCGACAAATAACGGTGGCGTGGTTAAGCAGTGGGCGTTACTAGCCGTTAATGGTTAAATTACAAACGATATACAAAATAATTCACTGCTTTTTTAAGTTATACTTCTTGATAATTACATTTTTTGATTTAATGTTTATTCCCTTACCAAACGCCTCTACGATTACCCTACCCCAGTGCTACCACAAATACTACCCTTCGATTTTGGTGATGAGAGCATTAATGAAATGGATATGGTTTCGGCTTACTGCAGCGTTAAAAAGGGTGATCTTCCGCTGGATATTTACTGGACGCGTAATGGTGGACGCGTCTTTACCAACGATGGTTTAGTTGTCACGCGCACTAGTCAACGCATTAGCGTACTCAGCATCGAGTCGGTTCGGGCACGTCATGCGGGCAATTATAGCTGTGTGGCGACAAATAATGGCGGCGAGACCAAGCAGTCGGCTTTATTAGCTGTGAATGGTTTGAGAGCGATATATAGTTTTGTGGCGTTATATAATATATAGTCTTCTATTTTTGAGAATTTTTTGTTTGTGTACATAATAATTTTCGTCTTCCAAAACCTTTTACCGCTCCATAGTTCTACCACAAATTTTACCCTTCGACTTCGGCGCACCCGTTAATGCACAGGATATGGCTACTGTCAATTGCGCCGTAACCAAGGGTGATTTACCTTTGGACATCTTTTGGCGTTTTAACGGTTTTCGACTCTTCGGTTCCAACGATGGTGTGGTGATAACACGTAGCGGTCAACGTATTAGTATGTTGAATATAGAATCGGTGAGATCGCGTCACGCCGGCAATTACAGCTGTGTGGCGAGCAATTCGGCTGGAAGTGTTGAACATGCATCGTGGTTACTTGTCAATGGTAGTTCTTGATTTCAACAAATCATTTGAAAATATATTCTTTATTCTTTCCGCAAATTTTACAATCCTTTTCTGCTGTTTCTTGTTTTGGTTTAAACCAGTCATAATTTTCTCCTTCCGCCATCAGTTCCTCCCTCCATAGTGCCTTTCTCTTTTGCGGAGGAGCCTGTCAACACTGGCGAGAGCGCTGGCGTACAGTGTATGATACAGAAGGGTGATGTACCCATTACGATTAAGTGGACTCTCAACTCTAGGCCGGTTATAAACGGCGAAGAGGGTTTAGCTATACTTAAGTTGTCGCCGAAAAGTAGCGTTCTAAATATTGCCTCAGTAGAAGAACATCATCGTGGAATTTTCAAATGTATCGCTGAAAATAAAGCCGGCGCCGACTCTTACGTCGCTGAATTGAAAGTTAATGGTATAAAGTTTTGGGTGTTAGCTGCTTTTGTAGTCGATGTTGTAGTTTGTTTTATTGCTTTCTTATACGCTTAAAGTTTCCTCCCCTTACCAGTTCCTCCCTCCATTATGCCATTTTCTTTTGGCGACGAACCCATAAATAATGGCGAAAATGCTGGCGTGCAGTGTATGATTCAAAAGGGTGATATACCAATTAACATTAAATGGACGTTGAATTCAAGACCCATTATTAACGGGGAAGAGGGCATAACAATATTGAAACTATCGCCAAAAACAAGTGTGCTGAATATCGCTGCCGTTGAGGAACATCATCGTGGATTATTCAAATGTATTGCGGAAAATAAGGCGGGGTCGAGCCTTTATGCGTCCGATTTGAAAGTTAATGGTACAAAATAGATCTTAAATATACATAAAATGTTGTAAAGGATTATATAACTTTTGTTAAATTTMTTTGTTGAATAATTTTGGCACCCAAAAATTTTAATTTTCTCGCTCCATTCTTCAACCTTACATTGGCGTTAGTTCCGCCTCAAATTATGCAATTCAGTTTTGGTGATGAGGCTCTGAATTTCGGTGAAATGGCTGGCGCACAGTGTATGGTTACTAAGGGTGACTTGCCGCTGAATATCCGCTGGACTTTGAATTCGGCACCAATTATAAACGGCGAAGAAGGGTTCACTTTAATGCGCATGAATCCACGCACAAGCTCACTGAGTATTAACACACTTGAGGCAAAACATCGTGGCCTTTATAAGTGTATAGCGAACAATAAAGCGGGATTTTCAGAATATTCAGCTGAATTACATGTTAATGGTTTGTCAGCAATATAAACGCTTACAAAATTTTAAACCATTTAATTTCTCTTTTAGTTAATTTTTCCTATACTCCCAAAATTCCTTTTGAGCAAATATTGTATATATCCTTTTTCTGCGCAGTTCCGCCACACATATTACCTTTTAGTTTTCCCGCTGAGGTTGTTAATATGGGCGATATGATAAGCGCTACATGTATGATCTTAAAAGGCGATTTGCCGCTCGATATATTCTGGACGCTAAATAACGAACCAATTTCTAACCGAGTCGATAGTATTAATATAATGAAATTGAATGCTCGCACCAGTTACATGAGCGTTGACTCATTGGAGGCTAAACATCGTGGTACTTACCGTTGCATAGCTGTCAATTTAGCTGGAATTGCTGAATATGCTGCTGAATTGCAGGTTAATGGTGCGTGACCGACCAAATTATACCAYCATAAATAGTTAACGTAATTTTACTAACAATTATTGCATACGTAGTATTTTATTCGCTGCATAAAAGTGCTGAATTACACTGAGSTGTCGCTTAATTCTTCTAGAAACACATCTTTTATACCACTTTCGGCAAATATAAAATAATAAACGAGTATATCGACAAATTTGGTGTTGGTGCAGTGTGAAATTAATCATAGATACAAAATGTTATGTGCTGAATTGGCGCTGAAAATAAATTTGTTTAGTACTTTTTTTTTTGAAAATTCTAATTCACCCATATGATTTTCGAGCAAAGTCTGCTGTGGTTTTTGAATTCGTTAATTCAAGCCTGGAAATGAAATTGAATGCCAAATTAAAAAAGGAATTATTTAAAATTTGCTGAATTAGCGCTAAATCAAATTAAAATTAACTCAAATCCCACACAGTTCCTCCACACGTGCTGCCTTTTAGTTTTCCCGCCGAAGTGGTTAATATGGGCGACATTATCAGCATTAATTGCGTAGTTCTGAAGGGCGACTTACCGCTCGATATACATTGGACCATCAATAATGAGCCTATAACATCAGGCGTCGATGGTTTTATTATTATGAAATTGAATGCGCGTACAAGCTACTTAAGTGTTGATTCATTGGAGGCCAAACATCGCGGCATATATCGTTGCATAGCTGTGAACTTGGCCGGACTTGCTGAATATGCGGCTGAATTACATGTTAATGGTGCGTTTAATAAAAAAACAAAAAATATTTTTTGCTATGAAATAAGTAAATATAAATATGTATACATAATAATAATCCCTATATTAGCTTTTTCAACGCTAAACCTCTGTGCTGAATTACAAAGTATTCACGCGCTTGATTTTGAAGCTTATTTTCTACACCCAACTCTTTTATAAATTCTCAAAGGAGCTGCATATTCGATACGATTGGTGTTGGTGTAGTGTGTTAGTAGTATTTTTTTTTTCAGAACAAGACGAGCTAAGTCTGCGCTGAATAGCAAATAAATTGTGAAGTTGTATACAAGAATATAAAAATACGCCCAATGAAAATTGAAGTGACAATTTTTAATTTTTTTTGGGTTTCGCGGTTTAAATGTATTCGAGGTTTCCACACAGTTAGGTTACTGATCAGGCTATTTCAGTTTCGCTTTGTTGTTCAAATTCAGCATAGCTGAATATACACTTTCTGTATTTCTGCCCATAGTTGCACCACAAATTAGCCCATTCAGTTTCGGTGACGAACCACTTAATCGTGGCGAGGTTGCTAGTGTTACTTGCGTCGTGCCAAAAGGCGATTTACCACTCGACATATACTGGACATTGAATTCAGCGCTTATTGTAAACGGTGAAAATGGTTTTAACATATTTAAAATGAACAAACGCACAAGTTCGCTGAATGTAGACTCACTCGAAGCAATGCACCGCGGCACTTACAAGTGCTTAGCGAACAATTCAGCGGGTTATGCAGAATATGTTGCGGTTTTAGAAGTGAACGGTTTGTTTGAAAACTCGATATTTCTTAGTAATTAGTGTAAATATTGCAGTTATATTATTATATCTACAAATTGTGTTTTGTTTTTATTTTATGTCGTWTTCATACCATATTATCCATTATCCTTCAATTTAAATTAAGTGTCACCCCAAATACAACCATTCGATTTTGGTGAGGAGCCTGTGAATACTGGCGAGATCGCCGCAGTGTTTTGTCTAATTCCGAAGGGTGACCTCCCCATAGAAATACGTTGGACCTTAAATTCAGCGCCTATTATAACCGGCGAACATGGTTTTACGCTATCGCGTATGAATCCACGCACCAGCTCGCTTAATATTGATTCGTTGGAAGCGCGTCATCGCGGCATTTATAAGTGCATTGCATCAAACAAGGCGGGCAGTGCTGAATATAGTGCTGAGTTGCATGTGAATGGTTTGTGCAAGCAAACATTTATAGAAAAAATATATAAATATATTTAGTTTWACGTTTATTTGTTGTAGTGTTTTTGTTGTTTTACGCTTATCGTTTCTTTAAATTAAAGTACCCCCGCAAGTTTTACCGTTTTCGTTTGGAGAAGATACTGCTGATATGGGTGAAATTGCAAGCGCTACTTGTGTCGTACCCAAAGGAGATTTGCCTATTAAAATACGTTGGTCGCTGAATTCGGCGCCTATTGTGAATGGTGAAAATGGGTTTTCTCTAATTCGTCTGAATAAACGTACCAGTTCGCTGAATATCGACTCATTGGCAGCGTTGCATCGCGGTACTTATAAATGTATCGCAACAAATGAGGCGGGAACCAGCGAATACGTAGCTGAATTACAAGTTAACGGTTTGTTTTTGTTGAGAATACGCTTGCAAGAATTAATTGTAGTTTCGCATWCACGCTGAATAGGCTTTTTGTAGTACTGTAGTGATATGAAAACGCTTTCGCATTTTTTGCGTGCACATTTGCTGAATTCGTCGTTCTATGATCGTCGAAAATGTGTGAATTGTAAATTAATTCTTAACTGTTTTGCCATTATTTCATACTAAATAGTTACATTAAAGAAAAATTTATTAGTGTTAGGTTCAAAAATATTAAATATAAAATTTTTAAGTTTGCAATAATAATTTATTTTATGTGTTTATACAAAAATTGCAATGTATACATCTTTTKTATGAACTGCACATTTTTATCAGTCGCGCCACAAGTAATGCCGTTCAGTTTTGGCGAGGAACCCTCAAATTACGGCGATAGCACCGCTGTGCAGTGCATGGTCTTCAAAGGCGATACGCCACTACAACTCCACTGGACGCTGAATGGACAACTGATCACAAATGAACACGCCGGCATACGTATTATTAAAATGTCACCAAAATTAAGTTCGCTCAGCATCGATGCCATCAACGGACATCATCGTGGCACCTATAAATGTATTGCGAGCAATGCGGCGGGCAGCGCAGAGCAAATAGCTGAATTACTAGTGAATGGTGGCTGCGCTGAATATTAACTCAATTAATGTACTTAGAAGTTTTAAATTACTTTTAATTTTGGAAAATTTTAATTTTAAAGAAAGTTTCCTTGCCTTTTGTACACTGTCACACAAAACTCTTCCTCTTTTGCCTACAGTGCCACCACAAATTATGCCCTTCTCATTTGGTGATGAAGCCACAAATTCTGGTGATTCTCTGGGTGTGCAATGTTCGGTCACCAAAGGTGATCTACCCATAAATATTACATGGACGCTGAATAATCAAACGTTGAAAACTGGCGATTACGAAATTATTATCGGTCGCATGTCGACAAAATCGAGTACATTGAATATTGATTATATTGCCGCCGAACATCGTGGCGTCTACGCGTGCATAGCAACGAATCGCGCGGGCGTGAGTTCCTATCAAACCGAGTTAGAAGTCAATGGTTATTGAAAGAAAATTTATTAAACATAAAAAATCGATTATTGTTTGCTACTAACTCACATAATTGGTTTATAATCATATTATGTATAAGTTTTTGTACATAAAAAATAAAACATTTGTATTTTCCCTACGCTTCCTATTCACTTTCGCTTGCCGGCTTACAACCCATCCTCCCYTTTTTATGTATGTTTGTACATGTGTAGTACTACCTGCAATACATCCTTTTAACTTCGATGCTGAAGCCAATGAGGGGGACAGCGTACAGCTGACTTGTCATGTGGCAAAGGGTGATTTGCCGCTGAAGATTCGTTGGACCCATAACGAGTTGCCATTGTTTTCGCATATGGGTGTGTTGGCTAGCAAGATTGGTGATCGCATTAGCTTATTGACAGTGGAATCGGTGAAAGCTGYGAATTCGGGCAATTATACGTGTTTGGCCAATAACAAAGCGGGCCAGAGTGCTTACACTGCTGAATTGCTGGTTAATGGTATTTGCTTAAGATGAAGACATTCAGCATATTTATTTTGAAATCTTTATGTATGTTTAGTATCCTTTTCTTTGTTGTAATTTATACGTTCATCCACAATACTCACAAAGCACAATAATTAAGTTTAAATATGTATGTAAGTGTTTTAGTATGGCTGAATGTGTTTAAAAAAAAAAAGCTGTTAAACTCAAGTTTAATTTGGAAATAAAATATTAGCAAACCTTAAATTACGCTGAATTAAGGTAAAAAGTGAAAATTGAACATATCTTATTAATTTGTGGATATTTTGTTTTAAATGAAAATTTAATGCCGCTGAATTCAATCAAAAAAATATCAATTGCGCTGAATAGTAAAAATTAATTGAATCGTGCCAAATTTCATAGTTCATGATTAGAAAGAAAATATTGGAGCTGAATTGCACTGCGCTGAATTAAACTGAATTCGGAAATAAAATATTAGCAAACTTTAAATTGCGCTGAATTAAGTTAGAAGGCAAAAATTTAAGGCATCTTATTAATTTTTGTGTATTTTGTTTTAAAATACGTAAATTAAATGCCGCTGAATAAATCGAATAGCAAAAAAATAATTAAAACATCGSTGAATGAAAATAATTGAAACGTGCCTAATTTTGTAGTTCATGATTAGAAAGAAAATATTTAAACTGAACTGCTCTGCGTTGATTTAAAATGAACTATAACTTGAAAAAGCGTTATTCTAAATTTTGCAAATTTATTCTTTAGTCCTTCCACAAATCACACCCTTCAGTTACGATGACATAATCAACACAGGCGACTCCATCGATTTGCTTTGTCAAATACAGAAAGGAGATCGTCCAATCAAAATCAACTGGAGTTTTGAACGCGCCGCTGGTGACGCGCGATACGACACACTCCAACCGATAATGCGTACAAATCGCTTTAGTAGCAAATCGAGTGTGTTATCGATACCGCGTGCCACACCAGCACACACTGGCACCTACACTTGTACGGCCAGTAATGAGGCTGGCTCAACGACGTACAGCACAAATATTACCGTGAATGGTATAATAGATATGAATACACGATTTATCAAAGCCTATCTTAAATGACTAACAATCATTGTGGATTTTTTTTTTTTTTTCAATCACATATAATATTGGTGGGCTCGGTTGCGGTGTTCAAAAAATCCTCCTCTAATTATATACATATTATGAAGATATACTAGCTGTTGAGCTCCTATTTATGTGCACTATGTATATTTGAGAGTAAATGTAACTATGTAAAACGTACATAACAAATTACACTTCACCACATTATCTAACAAATCTTACCTCTACAACCCAAATTTTCCATTTGATGTTACTAAACTACAAGAAACATATCTTATATTCTCTCGCACACACACTGTTACTAAAATCGCTCAGTGCCGCCGCGTATAACGCCTTTTCAATTCGGCGAAGAACCTTTGAACTTCGGTGAACCCGCGTCTATACAATGCACCATTGCCGGTGGTGATTGGCCAATGAGTGTTAAGTGGTTGCTGAATGATTATCATCTGCCTGACCATTTGAATATAGCAACGACAAAATTCACAAGACATACACATGTTCTGGCCATAGAAAGCGTGACAGCTGATCATGCGGGAAATTATACTTGCATCGCTGAAAATTGGGCGGGAAGGGCTGAATATACGACACCGTTAATTGTGAATGGTTTGCAAAAACTTGAAATTACTGTTTGTTATACTATGTAATATTATTTTAATTTAAACCTTAAATCCAATCCACTTCACATGTCATTTAACTTGTGAAATTGCGAACAGTTTTAACTGGTTTTAGAACTATTTAAAGTTTCATATGTAATTAAAGCTGTGCTTACAATTTTTTATTAGATGTTCAATCATATATAATACAAATAGTTCACAGATTTTTTTTTTCGTCAAAGCATTGACCCTCTTATTAAATGCGCTGAATTACTTTAATTGTTTAGCGCTTAATTCAACAGTCAATTTTAATATTTCAAATTGGCTAAGCTTATAAGCTAAAGAAAAAAATGTTTAATTTTTTCATGATCTCATTGCAAAAGTTGCTCCGAAAATCGCGCCATTTGATTTTGGTGAAGAACCGCTTAACTACGGTGAACCCGCCTCCATACAGTGCACCATACTCGGCGGTGATTTACCCATCAACGTTACATGGTTGCTGAATAACGCTGCTATTGATAGCTTTCATGACATATCATTATCGCGTATTGGCAAGCGAGTAAATGTGTTGACCATCGAAGCAGTCGCGGCACATCATGCGGGCAACTATTCATGTCGCGCGCATAATAAAGCCGGCATTACCGAACATGCAGCGCGTTTAATTGTGAATGGTTTGTTTTATATCTATTAAGAAAGCCGCACTATATTGGATATGATAATATTAGTATTATAATTTTTCATTATTTTAAATTCACCCATCTTCCCACTTGTGTACCGATTAAATTTTTATTATAGCCTGAAATTTTGTTTAGGTTGCGCTGAATTGTATCAGCAGTCTTTATTAAGAATTTCTTGAAATGTTGGATGCATCAACTTATTGAGAAGTGTGCTGAATCGTGTTTACATATATAAAACATAAATTTTTCTTGCATMAAATTATGTTTATTAAGAAGTGTAAATTGTAAGCACGCGCTTACAAAAAATTTTGTTTATTTTCCTACAAAAGTCGCTCCGAAAATTGCACCATTCGATTTTGGTGAAGAGCCTCTCAACTACGGCGAACCCGCGTCTATACAGTGCACCATACTCGGCGGTGACCTACCCATCAATGTTACCTGGTTGCTGAATAACGCCACCATCGATAGATACCACGATATATCCTTTTCGCGTATCGGCAAACGCATCAATGTTTTATCCATTGAAGCAGTGACTGCGCATCACGCCGGCTTTTATTCGTGTCATGCTCAAAATAAAGCGGGCATAACCGCGCATACAGCTCGCTTAATTGTTAACGGTTGGTGTAAGAGTTTGAAAGTAATATTTTTTGTTTTCTATTTCTTTCTTTCATTATTATCCTTTTCTGAAATTGTTGCCTTAAGTACCACCGAAAATTACGCCGTTCTCGTTTGGTGACGAACCCATGAACTTTGGCGAGCCTGTTTCAGTACATTGCACTATTTCGGGTGGTGATCTACCCGTCTCTGTAATATGGACTTTGAACAGACACCCGTTATTACCGGAACTGGAGATTTTGACTGAGAAACGTGGTCAACGTATACACAATTTAATGATCGACGCAATCGAGGCGAAACACGCGGGCAATTATACTTGCATTGCAAGCAATTCAGCCGGACGAGCTGAGCACTCAGCTGAATTGATTGTGAATGGTTTGTGCGAACGGATATTTTTAAAACGAAAGATATTTCATTTGTAGCGCGTCATGGTAGATATAGTGGTTTWAATTTGCTTAATTCTATCCTAATACACATTTTCTGTGTAACTGTGGTATTATTTCTTGTGTGCTGAATACATATGAAGTATTTTTAGGGAAATGCAAAGAGACAGAATTTAGAAATTCTTAATATTTATTGAATAAAAGAGGAGTTACAAATGGCTCTGAATAGTAATTTTTAATTACAAATTTTATGTAGCGAAAASTGATTATTTGTATCAAAATTATGGTAACAAAATAATTCAAAACTACAACAGAAGTTGGAATACTATTATTAGAAATCATAGTTTGAAAAGATCTTAAAACTGTATGACGCAAGCTTATTAGATTTTTTACTGATTTATTTGCTCAGTACCACCCAAGATCAACCCATTTTCATTTAACGAAGAATCGATGAGTTTCGGCGAGTTTGTTAATATACAGTGCACCATTGCCGGGGGTGATTTACCAGTTCGCATTACATGGACTCTGAATGGTAAACCATTCGAGGATTATCTTGAAATTATTACAACGAAACGTGGTAAACGCATTAGTGAACTTACAATTGAATCTGTGTCGGCCAAACATACTGGAAACTATAGCTGCATAGCTGAAAATCGCGCTGGGCGCGTTAATCATACCGCTGAATTGCGCGTTAACGGTGCGGAATGCGCTCAATATACATTTTTATAATATAAATACTTAAGTTTTACTTTTCAAAAATAATTTGTGCACCTTTTCCTACACTTAACTTTCCCACCACTCCTGTTTCAAGTGCCGCCTAAAATCGCAAATTTTGATTTCGGCGAAGAACCCTCGAATTTTGGCGAATCAGCTAGTGTACAATGCTTGGTAACCTCTGGTGATTTTCCTGTAAGCTTTGCTTGGCTTTTTAATGATCGCCAAATCAACGACAATGTCTACGATGTTTCAATGGTGAAACTTGGTAAAAAGATAAGCGCGCTCTCCATCGATTATGTGCGTGGCCATCATGCTGGCAACTATACATGTGTGGCCGCCAATAAGGCAACATCCGTAAATTATACCGCTGAATTGATCGTGAACGGTATTTGTTTTGCATTTAGTAATCTAAGATGATAAAGTTCTAAACTTTCTTTAATATAATAATTTTTCGTCATTAATTTTTTCTTAATTCCTTAACACACACCACTTTTAGTTCCCCCGAAAATTGCACATTTCGATTTTGGTGATCACGCGGTGAATTTCGAAGAATCAGTCTCCGTAAATTGTCTCATATATTTGGGTGATTTACCAATGGAYATCACTTGGCTGTTTAATGGCCAGCCAATAAACATTTATACTGGGGTGACTATAGTGAAGGGTGGCAAAAAGGCTAGTATACTGACTATAGACTCCGTGCATGCCGGCCATGCGGGCAACTATACATGTAAAGCGCGTAATGATGCAGCTGCTGYGGAGTACACAGCGGAATTGATTGTTAATGGTATTTTTTCTTTGAGTTTTGAGCTGAATTTAATTTAAGTTACGCTTTCTGTAGTTTGTATGTTGTTTTTGATTTAATATAGATCCTTTTCATAAATGTAGAGAAGTGCTGATATGTTTGTTTGAAAATTGTTGCAGAATGTGAGCTGTTTTACATTCAAATAGTTAATTAAGCGCAATAAAACATCTGAAAGTAAAAGCTTACAAAATATTTTACGAAAAMCTGTTGTTGATATTCATATATTCGAGTTTATGAATATACAGATTTGCGATAGTGCCTCTTTTTTAAAAAAAATTTAACAAACTAAGAATATTTTTATTTACAAAAATTGTAATTCAGCACCACCAAAAATTGTGCCATTCGATTTTGGTGACAAACCTGCGAGCTTTGAGGACTCAGTTTCGGTAAATTGCTTAATTTCTTCTGGAGATATGCCAATTGATATTGAATGGCTTTTTAATGGCGAACCGGTTAACTATTTTGCGGGTGTTAACGTTATGCGAGGTGGAAAGCGTATTAGCTTGCTCAGTATCGACTCAGTACATGCCGGACATGCGGGAAACTATAGCTGTAAAGCACGTAATAAAGCAGCAACGGATGAGTACTCAGCACAGTTGATTGTTAACGGTTATTTAAAAAAAAAATCTTACTATTCAGCTAAATATTATTTTTAATTTGTATGTGCTTACAACTTTAAACTTATTTACAAAGAATTTTTATGTATTAATTTTTTTTCATATCCCGCWTTTTCTCATACATACATAAGTGCCTCCTAAAATTACACCCTTCGACTTCGGTGAGGAACCGGCGAATGTTGAAGACTCTGTTTCGATAACTTGCCTCATTTCTTCTGGTGATTTACCCATTGATATCGAATGGCTGTTCAATGACTATGCTATAAGTTTTTACTCGGGTATAACTGTAGTGAAAGGTGGTAAACGTACCAGTATGTTGACCATAGACAATGTGCATGCTAGACATGCCGGCAAATACAGTTGTAAAGCGAAAAATTATGCTGCAGCTGTAAATTACACAGCTGAATTGGTGGTTWATGGTATATATCACTTCATGATGTCAATTTAAGTAGCGCTGAATAAAACTTTATAGAGTTTGTTTAATTTTTATGTTTTTACCTCATTTGGCCCTCTGAAATTTTAAATATTTCTATAAATCCTTACCTTAAAGATACTTATTGCTATTATTATTAATTCATATACACGCCTACATATTACCTTTCATCCCTAGTCGCCCCTAAAATCGTACCTTTCGACTTTGGTGAAGTTCCAGCCAACTTTGAAGACTCTGTCTCGGTAAATTGTCTCATTTCCACTGGTGATATGCCGTTAGACATCGAATGGTTATTCAATGGTGAACCGGTTAATTATTTCGCCGGTGTAAATGTGATCAAAGGTGGCAAGCGTACAAGTTTGTTAACCATAGACTCAGTGCATGCGGGGCACGCAGGCAATTACACTTGTAAAGCGCGTAATAAAGCAGCCATGGATGCGTACTCAGCACAGCTAATTGTCAACGGTTACCCCATAACAATATATTGCTACTTAGTTTACATTTTATATATTATTGTCAAAATTTTTAAAGCGCTTACACAAAAACCATATTATTTAATTTTTTCTTAACTTTTTACATCCCAAACAAGTTCCTCCAAAAATAACACCTTTCGACTTTGGTGAGGAACCGGCAAACGTTGAAGACTCAGTGTCGGTTACTTGCCTTATTTCTTCCGGTGATTTACCCATCGATATAGAGTGGTTGTTTAATGATTACGCCATTAGTTCATACTCCGGTGTATCGGTTATGAAAAGTGGCAAACGTACGAATATTTTGACTATTGATAATGTGCACGCTAGACATGCGGGAAAATATACTTGTAAGGCGAAAAATCATGCAGTCGCGGTGAATTACACAGCGGAATTAGTAGTGAATGGTATATTTTGTGTAAATTAGTTACATTTTAAATCCGTTGAATTGTGCTGAATAGCGCTAAGYAACTTATCATTTTCAGTTCTTTCTTTTCCTTGTTTATATTTGAATTTTTGTGTAAGACCTATTTACATTACACTATAACCCGAAACAATCACGTACTCAACCCTTACCCATCTACAACCATATATTGCACTTAATTAATTATTACACATTTGCTGAATAAAATGTTACAACATTTCCAGTGGCCCCAAAAATAGCGCATTTCGACTTTGGGGAGACACCTGCTAATTTTGAAGACTCCGTCTCAATTAATTGTCTCGTTTCATCAGGTGATTTGCCACTAGATATTGAATGGCTCTTTAATGATTACCCACTGAATTCTTATTCTGGTATTACCGCCACAAAAATGGGCAAACGTCTGAGTGTATTGATGATAGATTCGGTAAATGCGCGTCATGTTGGCAACTATACATGCAAAGCTAAAAATCTATGGGCGGCGAGCAGTTATACTGCACAATTGATTGTGAATGGTAGTATTGGATATTAAATCAAACATCTTTTTAAACATACGCAAATTTTGTTGTAATATTTAATTTCTCAACTTTTGTTGAAATACTTTGTCCTTTACCTAAACGACCCACTTTATTCAAMCAATATCCGAAATCCTGAAGAGCATGTCGTAAATTATTAGTATGGTGACTGTAATCTTGCTTTTATGTKTACACTTTTATTATGCTGAATTAGCGCTGAATTTATTAAAAATTGCTTTTTTGGAACTGCTTTTAACACATTTATGTTTTCTTAAAAGTTTGCATACATAATTAGTGCGCTGAATTGCAGCGTAATGTAGCTTTGCTGTGAAAAGGGCCTTGTTGGATTGGTTTATGCTGAAAAATTTCTATCGAGCATGCTGCTTACAATATTTATAGACTCAAACATACTGAAAATAATACTTTACTCTCTATATGTCAGGTTGTACAGAATACTSTAATTAGAAAATATTTTTGTCTGAATAGTATTCCTGGGATATAAAATAGCTGAACTCAGAAACACTTTACACATGTTTGGTTAATTTTTGTATTTGATGCGTTTCTTCTTCGAGTCTTTACAATATAGGTTGCTGAAGTGAAATGAASTTTAAGAAATATATCTGGACTTTGGAAAAAGTAAATTATATAAACTGCTAAATTGAAGTATTTTTTGAAACCGTTATCTTGAGCTATTTCTCCTTCAATAAAAATTAAAATAAATAATTGTGCGCTAAGAGCATCAAAACAATATTGGTCYGATTTCTATACTTTTTAAAAATGTAGTACCACCAAAAATCACACCTTTCGATTTTGGCGAGGAACCTGCAAATTTCGGCGACTCGGTGACCGTACAATGCACTATTTCTAAAGGTGATTTACCGGTCGATATCACTTGGCTATTCAACGATTATCCGATCAACGATTATTTGGGTGTTACCACATCGAAAATTGGCAAGAAAGTAAATGTTTTAACCATCGATTCAGTAAATGGCAATAATGCTGGCAACTACACATGTAAGGCGCRTAATGAGGCGCAGACAACGGTATATACGGCAGCGTTGATTGTAAATGGTGGGCGTTGAAGAATAAGACAATACCAGTAGTTTAAGAACATCTGCTAAAATTTTTATGTTTTTATTAAAAAATTAACAATTTCTTTTCGTTCTATATTTCTCCCCAAACCGCAACTGTCTACCTTATTTTCCTTTCTTCCGTCTCTTACACCCATACCGCGCGTCACAAAGTGCCACCACAAATCTCTCCCTTCTCCAGCGGCAATCAAGCCGTACATCTCGGCCAATACATCACCTATCAGTGCACAATAACCGAGGGTGATCTACCACTCAACATACGTTGGACCTTTAACAATCAACCGCTGGTCAATGACGACGACCAGGATATATTAATTTCGAAATTGGGGCGCCGTAGTAGCGTACTCACCATAGAGAATGTAAGCGCGCGACATGCGGGAAATTATAGCTGTCATGGCTCGAATGAGGCGGGCAAAGCGAGCTATGGCGCGCAACTTAAAGTTATAGGTTATTCAAAGAATAAAAATCATGAAAAATAATTATATAAAGAAGTATGATTTTCTTTAATTTGTGAGCGTTGATTTTGTATTTATTATTTTGATTTCAATTGTATCAGTATTTAAAAATAATAATTTCTTCTCTATTTATTGCTATCTATGCCTTCTTTTCCTTCTTTTTACTCGTGTATCCGCTTTTAGTTTTACCTCGCATCATACCCTTTGCTTTTGAGGAGGGCCCCGCACAGACAGGTCAATATCTGACATTGCATTGCTCAGTGCCCACTGGCGATTTACCGATTGTGATTGTATGGACGCTCAACGGTAAGCTTGTTAGTGAAGCGTTGGGCATYTCGACAATGACAGTCAGTCGTCGCAGCAGTGTGCTGACTATTGAATCTGTCGATCATCAACATGCTGGAAATTTCACTTGCAATGCAAGCAATCGCGCGGGCGTGCAGAGTTATTCTACTGAATTGAATGTTTATGGTTAGAATTTAAAAAAATTTATGTAAAMAAAAATATTCTAAAAAACAACTAACAAAATTATTGTGGGAATAAATAATAATCTATTTGATAGCTTGAATATTTCATTAGTTTGGATAAAAAAAAATGAAGCTGCCGGCATATACAYCTAATCGGAATTCTTCACTACTATTCTTCTTATGCACTAAAAARTTAGCCCTAACACTTGTTTCTATGCAAAGAATTCTGTTATATTTTGTGTTTGTGTGCTGAAGAAAACTGTCTGATTATTCGCAAATTGTTGCTGCCTCTGCCTAATTGTTCCTTTTAAAAACTAAAAATTGCATGTTGAGCATAAAAWTTGCACACGGACTGTGTCAATGCCGCACTATTTTAAAACTAAAAACATAATTCTAGAAATAATCGTATATTTGAAAAAAATCTCTGAGTTCAACGAACATATAGTAACTCAAAAAAAAAAAAAAAAAAAAAAACGATTGCGCTGACAATTGACTTTGGTAGAGCCGAAAGTCAAGCGTTCAAGTTTAAACTGTTGTAATTAACTGGTGTTCACACTTTGCTTAAATATCACTTGGTTCATACCATAAGATAAATGTTCTGAAATCTAAGTGAAATATACKTAATGCAAATGAACGAGTGTCATTAAATAAATCATAAAAAATATTTGGAAATAATGATGAAAAACGCGTCCCAAAGCGATTGCCGTTGTGATGAAAATATTAAACGGCGTTAAAGTTCGCTGTAAAGCAAATTAATTTAGGGAGAATTATGAAATAAATAACTATATCCAATATTACTAAGTTGCCAACATGATTCAGTTTTTATTTTTCTCGATATTATTTTTGTTAAAAATGGCGAATGATGCACATGCAAAATATGTTTTCAACATTACTATTATAACTTGAAATTAAGAAAAATGTTGTCTAAATATTTACTACGTAGTAAAAAATAATGACAATTTTCGATAAGAACGTCTTTTGGAAAAGTAATTTTTAGTAACCGAAGTAATTTCTACAGGAATGTGAACACAACCTTATTTCGATATACTGATAACGATAAACTCGTGAATAATTTAAATAGAAAAGCATTAACAACAGAAAAATAAATATGTTAAAGCTTTTATTTTTTTTCAAAAATAATAACAGTACTTCCCAAAATCGCACCTTTTACCTCTGGGGCGGATGCATTTTTCCCTGGTGATTATTGTACACTTCAATGCTCTATTATACATGGTGATCATCCGCTCTTGGTGTATTGGTATTACAACGGCTTGCCGCTGAATGAAAGCTACGCACAACAGCGTGGCATAACCATTTCAAAAATGGGTTCACGCAGCTCGGCTTTGACTATCGAATCGATAGAGGGTGCACATGCAGGCAATTATACATGCTATGGCAAGAATGCGGCTGGTGTAACCAATTATACGGCACAGCTGATTGTCAATGGTACAATGAGGGTGGATTTATGAATTAAATTTATCATATTATTAGTGATTTGAATTACAGTTTTTCATTCGTTTTTAATTTTTTGTTTTATTTTTTATGTTTTCAAATCGTCCAACAATACATTTATCCAACATCGTCCATCGACTTTGCAATACTGGGTGGCACTAAAACGTGTRAATTATTATATGACATTAATTGCTTATCGATAACCGATTAATAAAACATTGGCATTCCTGAATCCCTTTTTACTTTTCACTATGCACAAACATCGTACAATATATACCACCTGCATCCATTCCCTCCCAATCCGCCGTGCCTTGCCTTCATCACCCCATGACTTATACACAATTTAGTGCCACCAAAACTTGCACCACTTCCCTCCAACGTCGATTCACCTCTGTATGTGGGTGACTACTTTCAACTAACATGCGCTGTGGTGCATGGTGATGCACCATTCAACATAACCTGGTACTACAATGACGAACCGGCCCAATTGGTCGATGGCATAATGATTTTAATGCATGGTAGACGCAGCAGTTCGCTGAATATTGAGAACGTAAGCGGTGAACATGCTGGCAAATACACGTGTATGGGTGCAAATCACGCCGGACATACCACAGTCTCAACGAACTTAACAGTAAAGGGTTTGTGTACAAGCTTAGCTTAGTTTAAATAAGGAAAATACATATTTGAGCGAAGTTTGCTTATATTTTAAATACTCTTAGTATAGCAAAAATAGTTTTTTAATGGCTGCGGGCGCACTTTGTTTTCCAAGGAATGGCTTAGCTGAGCATTTTAATTATATAGAAGCGCATAGCATTTCGTAARATGCGTTTAAACAAAAAATGCTGCATATTTTTAGGCGCTGCGGCGTTTGCGCGTATGCTTGTGTGTGCGTGCTGCCATTTAGTTATTTAGTTGAGCATTATTTCACTGTATTATACCAATGGTGTTTTGTCCTTGAATGTTTGTGGGGTTATGAAACTTGTTTTTCACTCAAAATTTCGCAGTCGCTTTTACTTGATTCATTAACTTTGTGTGCATATCCAAATTTTTGCAATTCTTTCAAGCTTAAAAGTATGCAATGTTAAAACGTCTTGACATAATTTTTAATAAACTTTAAAAGCAAAAGTTTACATAATTAACTTAAAACCGCTTGTAGTTTTTAAATTTTTTTTTGAATTTTTAAAAATATTTCGAAGTCAAAAAAAAAAAATTATAAATAAATATTATTTCATAATTTTGAACTTAGTTATCGAAAAGAAAATTTTTAGCTTTTTTGAAATTGCCTAAACAAATATTATTTCAAATTTTTGAATTTGGAGACCGAAAATATAATTCATGGTACAAAATTGTACTGAATATAATTTTTAAATACATATGTAATCCTCGTTTCTTACAAATAAAATAAATTTTAATTGCAAAATTGTAATAAACATAAAGAAATCGAAAACTATATAAAAGGTCATTGCTTACTTTCAARCTTCAATCATCTTCGTGTCTATCATATTTTTTCGAGCCCCTACCTATGATCATACCTTTAGCAAATCAATGCGCACTTATTGTTGTACATATGTATGTATTTGTGTCTTTGTCCACGCACTACATGGTTCTCTACTTTATGGTACTTCCACACACCCAGAACTTCCACAACTCGAACAATTTCACTTTAATGCAAACGGTGTTAATGGTGGTCAGGCGGTTCGTGTCATGTGTATGGCCATCTCTGGCGATTTGCCCATCGATATACACTGGCTGAAAGATGGTCAACCTTTGTTGCGCTCGATTTATCACAAAATCGATGAATACACATTGATCTTATCGCTGCGTCAAACTACTATTGGTGATTCGGGAAATTATACGTGTGTCGCGAGCAATGCGGCGGGTGAGGCACGTCGTTGGTCAGTGCTGAAAGTGAAGGGTGAGGGCGTTGGTTGTTTCATTAGCCGCATGCGACACTCAGTTTCTGGAGTTTGATTTATTTTRAATTTTATTTTATATAATATGATCATTTGAAATTCTCTTTGCGTTGTAAGAAGTAAACCAAGCATTTAAGCAGCGAGCTTGACTGCAGATGCAGAGTGTTTGCAGTGACATAAAGGATGTTAAAAAGAGSCTAGGGAAAATTATTTGAAAATTTATAATGGATTCATATTTTTATGCGATCTTTTAAGCAAAAAATTAAAAAAAAAATTATAAAAAAAAAAAAATTTTTTTTTAAATATTTAAAAAAAAACTTAAAAGATAAATAAAAAATTGCTGTTTCTGAAGTATTTGAGATCGTATTTATTTTCAAATTTAAATACTATATAATTTTTAAAATTTTTCATCTTCTAACGAATTATGCTCTCTATACAAATAAATTCTAAGAAACCCCTTTTCTAACCAAACTCTACATCTCGGCCACACCCTGTCATATGGGTGACTTTGTGCAACTGACTTGCATTGCCAGCAAAGGTGATTTGCCTATTGTATTCAACTGGCATTTGAATGGGCAACGCGTCAATGGTGATTTGGCCACTTTGGCCAGCGTGGGCGAGCATACCAGTCTTTTGCTAATCAATAATGTTACTTCGACGCATGCGGGTCGCTATACATGTGAGGCAACAAATGCGGCGGGCAGCGCGAACAAGTCCGCGTCGCTGACGGTGAATGGTAGGCAAAAGGAAATTGGCTGTAGAAAATTGCATTCAATAGGATTTTATTACTATATTTTGAAATAAATTCTTAATTGCAAATAAAATATTAAATACTTTTTCCGCCATAATAATGCAATAAATTTGTTAATTGAAGTTTCTTAAAATTTTATTATAAATTTTATTAGCTATACTTGCAGCAGTTTGATCGAGCCTTAAGTGTAAAAATATACTYGTAATTTATTTAATTCAATAATTTGTTTCTAAAATAACAGACTTTGGAAAAGATTTTTTTGACTTTTTGCCACAATAAGAAACGTTTTTTTGTACAAAATAGTTTATTTTTGAAATTTTAGTCAAACTAATTTTTATGCAACCAAATTGATATTTTTCATAAAATTAAAAAAAAAAAAATTATGATAACAATTAAAAATCAAATTTATTGAATATGACTTTTTTAGAAATTAAAATTTAATTCAATTGAGGTTACATTTTCTTTTAAAATTAAGTATTTTTTTTTTTAATTTATCGAACCAAACTTTCACAACACAGTGAAGCCAATGTTTCTTTGGTCTACCATACCATAAATCACAAGCAGTTTTTAAGAAATGCTTTTTTGAGAAATTCTATTTTGACTTGTTAGTTATTTATTAACCTGAAAAATTTCATAATTTTTTAAATATATTATATATGTATAATAGATGAAGCG
>NW_017535352.1:424476-430091 GCF_001853355.1 Bactrocera latifrons
TAAAATCAAATGAAAATAGTAATTAAATCTGTCTCTTATACACATCTAGATGTGTATAAGAGACAGGTTTTTAATTACGAATATTTTAGTTTTTTAAAATAATTTTTTAATTTAAGATTTTTATTTTATTTTACATATGAGTATACAATTATTAAAAATTAATTTTTATTCGAAAAAAAAACGAACGAATTTTGTAAATGTGCGCCGCAAGCAAAATTATATAATTTTTTTTTTTCAAACAGCAAGAATATGCAGCATCATTTTTCTACTTTCAAACGCTCCTCTATATTCCTCCCTTACTAACAGTTACAATAAAAATACAGTTAACACTTTTATCTTTACTTATAATACATATGTATGTATGTACACGTAAATAAATACTAATAACACAATACTGTTACCAAGATTAACACCAGCCAAGCACTGTTAACAAAATAATACTGTAAGTAATTTAACATTTCTGTACAGCGCTGTGTATCCAACAAAAGTTGACATGGCTGTAAAATATGTGAAGCTGTTAATAACGGTATTGCTTCACTGTCCGCATATACATATGTTGTTGAACATTTTTTTTATTTGGTTTGCTATGTGCGAATGACCCAACAATTTGTATTTAAACCGGTCAAGAGCATAATATTTTATTAACAGCTGTGTACAAAATGTATGCTACACAACAGAATAGCTTCAACTCCCGATACGCGCTCATTYTGATCACTAACTCGGTCGCTTCCACTCTCGCAAATTCCTAACCAACTCATTCAGCTACCACAACATCCGCACCCTTAAATATCCCATCTTTAATTAACTTTCATTTCCATTACACGCATAATTTTGGTATATAAACGAGCAAAATGTTAAATGATGCTGAAAGGAATGTATTAAAATTAAAATAAAATATTAAGGAAAAACAAAATCAAAAAATCTATAAAAAAAACATTACATTTTACTTCAAATAAACAATTGTTATTGATTATTTTAGATAAGTAATCCGTTAATTGCCCAGCATCACTTAACATTTCGTTTTGCGCATGCTTTCTATTGACATTTAAATTTAGTTTTTAAAAAATATTCATTTCAATTAATCCCACAAAAATTTATTTGTCCTTTTTGCCTTCTGTTTGTAAAAATGTATGTAGCTTGTTGCTTTCTTTGGTTGTAGTTGTAAAATAATATTTTCATTTGCATAGGTTTTAAGCTAAAGTATTTACTGAAGATTTTGATGTTGTTGTCTTTYTTTCAAAAACGAAGATTTGAAAAATGTAGAAGTTTAAAAATTGTTATTTTCAAAAGCCGTTGCAAATACAGGGTGTAATGAGAATATATTGAGAAACCAAATTGCTTTTTCARTACCTGTTCAGAGATCACTTGTCTGACTTTCACAATTGCGGTATATTAAAGCGTAGAGTWTGCAGGTAATATTGTCAATATAACAGAAAAATAATCATGGATTATTCTCTTCTCTTTTGGAAATATTTTATACATAAATTTCAGTGATAAGGCAGCATAAGTAAATGAAAATTGATGAAWGGTAGTTAAAAATATCGAGAATCGATACACAACGTTTCTCATTACATAGAGTGCRCACGATTACGTTTATTGTGTCAACGGTTAGTCATGGTATGAAAAAAATCAATTCGAATTCAACGGTTAGTGATGTTATGAATAAAACTAATTCAAATTTAGTATGGATTTATTAAATACGAAATATTTCTAAATAGTAGACATTGTGGGACGAAAAATTTAAAATTTTTTTAAGCAGCATTTAGGTAAAGTTTCATATAAAAATTTATAAAAACTTAAAAACAACATCAAAATTTTCGTAAGTACAGCAAGCTGATGTGAAATGGTACATAAAATTTAAAAATTTTAATAAAGGTTCAGTCTTTGTATTCGTCAATTAAGATGAGTATACATTTTAACTTGTAAATAAATTAAAATATATTGAATAAAGTCCAACAACTATAAAATTACCACTTCACTTGAGCTTTGTCCTCCGTCCGTCTGTTCAGCATTTTTAAACACTGCCGCATGTCCTCTAAATGTTACTGATTAATTAAGAAACACAATGAAATATGTTAACATATTTTTTCTTTACCAATTCTTCGAATTCGAAACAAAACAGTACCACCAAGATGGATACTCGAACCCACCGACAAGGCTTTCGCACAAGGGTCCGACGCTAAAGTTGAATGCAAAGCTGACGGCTTCCCTAAACCACAAGTGACATGGAAGAAAGCTGTTGGTGAGTAAATACAGATGTGTGAAAAATAATTAAAACTAACGCCCAAAATTATCTCAGGTGATACACCCGGTGAATACAAGGACTTGAAGAAAAACGATAACATACGCGTAGAAGAAGGCACACTACATATTGATAACATCCAGAAGACAAATGAAGGTTATTATCTCTGCGAGGCTATTAATGGTATTGGTTCTGGACTTTCGGCCGTTATTATGATAAGCGTACAGGCACCACCAGAATTTACCGAGAAATTGCGCAATCAAACTGCACGTCGTGGCGAACCAGCGGTCTTGCAATGCGAAGCTAAAGGCGAAAAACCCATTGGCATCTTGTGGAACATGAATAATGTGCGTTTGGACCCCAAGAATGATAATCGTTATACGATTCGTGAGGAAATACTCTCCACCGGTGTGATGTCTAGCTTGTCAATTAAACGTACCGAACGTTCAGATTCTGCGCTCTTCACTTGCTTGGCCACCAATGCATTTGGCTCAGATGATGCTAGCATTAATATGATTATACAGGAAGTGCCCGAGATGCCTTACGCTTTGAAGGTTTTAGACAAATCTGGCCGTTCCGTGCAATTGAGCTGGGCGCAACCTTACGATGGCAATTCACCACTTATCCGTTATATTATCGAATTCAAACGCTCACGCGCATCTTGGGACGAAGTAGATCGTGTTATGGTACCCGGACATACAACTGAAGCGCAAGTACAGAAACTAAGTCCTGCTACAACCTACAATATACGCATCGTGGCCGAAAATGCTATTGGTACATCGCAATCATCAGAAGCTGTGACAATCATTACCGCCGAGGAGGCACCATCTGGCAAGCCACAAAATATTAAAGTTGAACCAGTGAATCAGACCACACTGCGCGTTACCTGGAAACCACCAGCACGATCTGAATGGAATGGTGAAATTTTGGGTTATTATGTTGGSTACAAACTATCGAACACCAATTCTTCATACGTTTTCGAGACTGTTAACTTTTTGACTGAAGAAGGCAAGGAACATAGCTTAGAATTGAACAACTTGCGTGTGTATACCCAGTACTCTGTTGTGATACAAGCTTTCAATAAGATCGGCGCTGGTCCATTGAGCGATGAGGAGAAACAATTTACTGCTGAGGGCACTCCAAGTCAACCACCAAGCGACACTGCCTGCACCACATTGACCTCGCAAACAATACGCGTCAGCTGGGTGAGCCCACCACTCGAATCGGCCAATGGTGTGATCAAGACCTACAAAGTGGTGTATGCGCCTAGCGATGAGTGGTATGGTGAGTATCCAGGAATGATAAAAATGTGAAATTATATTGTTTAAATATATTTATCTTAAAAAAAAAATTATTTGGATGAATTATTACTTTTTTTTATTTTGCTAATTAATTGTGCTCTCTCGCCAAAGATGATACCAAACGTCACTACAAGAAGACTGCTTCTTCCGACACCGTTTTACATGGCCTCAAGAAATTCACCAACTACACGATGCAAGTGCTCGCCACCACCGCTGGCGGCGATGGCGTACGCAGCGCACCCATCCACTGTCAAACCGAACCTGATGGTGAGCGAAATGCAAAAATTATTTGTTTTAAGACTAGTAAACATGTTCTCTCTCGCATTGCAGTTCCCGAAGCACCCACCGATGTAAAGGCTTTGGTTAAAGGCCACGCTGCTATACTCGTCTCATGGCGTCCACCAGCACAACCCAATGGCATCATACAACAATACACTGTCTATTCGAAAGTCGAAGGYGCCGAGGGTGAGCCTAAGAGCCAGAAAATACCACAACATCAAATGAGTTTTGAAGCAGTCGATTTGGAAAAGAATAAGCCATACGAATTCTGGGTCACCGCTAGTACCAACATTGGCGAAGGACAACAATCTAAGAGCATTGTAGCGATGCCCAGCGACCAAGTGCCAGCTAAGATTGCCTCATTCGATGATACTTTTACTGCAACATTCAAGGAAGACGCCAAAATGCCATGCTTAGCTGTTGGTTCACCACAACCCGAGATCACATGGAAGGTTAAAGGTGTTGAATTTACCAGCAACGATCGTATGCGCGTCATGGCTGATGGCACATTGTTAATTAAAACAGTTAATCGTCAAGATGCCGGTGAATATTCGTGTCATGCTGAGAACTCGATTGCAAAAGATTCCATTACACATAAACTCATTGTTCTCGCGCCACCACAATCACCACAGGTATCACTTTCGGCCACCACAACYGATTCGTTGACTGTCAAAGTGAAGCCACATGAGGGAGACACCGCGCCACTACATGGTTACACACTGCACTATAAGCCAGGTGAGCTCGCATGCAGGTTTTTGTAAGCTATGTATATTAAACTATTTTTGAACAGAATTCGGCGAATGGGAAACTGCTGAGGTCTCTGTGGACGCACAAAAATTCACTATCGAAAATCTACTTTGTGGCTCACGCTATCAAGTCTATGCTACCGGTTTCAATAAGTGCGTATTGTGGAATAAACAATTTAAAACTTTAGCTCTTAATTGCTTTTCCGAATCCACTTTTAGCATCGGCGCTGGCGAAGCTTCGGACATTCTGAACACACGCACCAAAGGTTATAAACCCAAACTGCCAGAGAAACAACGTTTCATTGAGGTTTCATCGAACTCGGTTTCACTGCACTTCAAAGCCTGGAAAGATGGCGGCTGCCCCATGTCTCACTTTGTTGTAGAAAACAAAAAGCGGTTGGTGTAACTGCAACATAATTTTTTGTTTTCTGTTTTTTTCAAAATTGTTCGTCTACGGTAACTGAAACTTCTCTTTCTAGCGAACATGCTGAATGGAATCAAATTTCCAATAATGTCAAACCCGATAATAACTACGTTGTCTTAGATCTGGAGCCTGCTACCTGGTACAATCTCCGTATTACCGCACATAATTCCGCCGGCTTCACGGTTGCCGAATATGATTTTGCCACTTTGACGGTGACTGGAGGTATTTACTTTCTGTTTTCCAATTTGCATTTGTATATATTTGTATATTCAAATACATACATACATATATTTACATAGTTAATGATTGCCTTTACGAGCGCACATATGTAAATGCATGGATACATATGTATGTATGTGTCCAATGTACATATGTTTAACGAAAAGTCGTAAGAGTTTTCGCATTGCTTTTGTACATATATAAAATAGAACTACAGTAGAGAGTGGAAAATGCTGCAGACCTAACTAATATTATTTAGTTAAAAATATTTAAGTAATCTAAAAAGTATCAAAAATGCCTAGGAAAAAAAATGTGCTGAGCTGAATAAAAATTGACAACAAGAAAAAAATTCAAAAATTCAAAAAAATCTGAATTTTGTTTAAATTAAAAGATATTATAAAATC
>NW_017535352.1:430787-440561 GCF_001853355.1 Bactrocera latifrons
TTATGCATTTCAAGCGGAAAATATTAAAAAATTGATATTAAAAAATACTACATTTGCAATACGCAAACACAACTAAATTTATTTTAAGAATTAAATTTTTTTATTAAAACTTGAACTCCTGCAGCATTTTCCCAACTAATGCAAATAACAAAAAAAAAACGAGTTTGTTGTGGTATAAATTGTAGTAAAACAAATATTGCTAGTTGATGAAAGCACCTGAATGCTTTGTTTTTGCAACTCGTCTGCCAATGCAAGATTAAAAAAAAATGTCAAAATGTTAATAATTGAACCCAAGATAATTTATCACAAAGAAATGCAAAGTTGAATTTAGTAAATTTTTGCTTTTTATGCAAACAACTTATTTTGTTTATTTTGCCATGTAAAAATTTATAACCTTAAAGCACTTAAAAATTATACAAAATTTTAGTTTTTGTAAAATATTTCAAAAGCTTTTATCTGTTTTTTTAAAACTTGTTTTGCAAAAAAAAAAAAATATTTATTTATGCAAAACTTTAGTGCTGAAGGATTTTAGTGTTTTTTTTACTTATTTTTGCATAAAGTGTAATTTAACTTTTATTCAGCATTTTTTATGCCAATGCTTATACATATATTTGTTTTTATTTATTTATTTCAATTATTGTTTTTGTACAAACTAGTAATGCAATGTAGAAAAGACTGAAAATATCGCGTTTGAACGCATATTGCTCGTACTCGTAAATATGGTATCTATAATTTTTATTGCGTAAATGCAATTTGTTTTTATCCCCAACTCACCAATCACCCAAATTCACGTTAAACTTGTAAATTTAAAGAAAACTTTTTGAAAATAAGTTTGTTTTTTGTTTTATAGAAATCCACAACCACTGCCACCATTACACCAAATGAAAGTTTATCATGTTAGAAAAGTATTTAAACGTAACGTATCTATCTGGTCTAGCATTTGTGTAGTTCGAAAAAGTCTACAAACAAAAATGGCATTGTCTTTCATGCTGATTTTGTGTTGAAGTGCTTTCTTGATTTCATTTTTAGTTTTTTTCTCTTAGTATTCTTGAGCCTCATTCATTTTTAATAGAAAAATTATAATTTTTATTTTTCACAAAGTGAAAGATGTGTTGTTGTGACATGAAATGCATACAAATCAATAWTTTTTTAAATTTCCTAAACAAATTGTAAGTAAAAAGAACATACAAACATTTGTTTGTATAAAACTATGTATAGTTTTAGGAAAATGTTGATGTCTTTGCACCGCTTGCATTTTTATGTAGCTTACCCAGTCCCCAGTCCCCAGTCAAATCGAAAAATCGCATTGAATGTAAGTGGGTCAAGTCTTTTCTTGCTGATTATTATTTGATTCCACTATACAACTTAAATCTTATCATTTCTATTCACATATGTTTCTAAACCAGTTATAAAACCGGTTATAAATACGGCTGCATACCGGTTACATAAATACGACTGGTATTRGAACGGGCCAACTTACTCCACTGTTATTCTTTTTGCAATTATAACTTTTCATCTTCAGAAGCGCTATGAAACTTACTTATCCACAGAAACTTAACTCCTTGAATTTTGTAAATAATTTTGCATGAAAACTTATTGTATAACTGTTCCAATGCTCCGTACCGATGGTAAAGATCTTTATACATTGCGAAAACAAAAAGCCGTGAAAAACATAAAAAACAATTCCCAGTAAAGCTTCTTCGTTACTGGCGTGGAAACCGTTTACGCGGTTATAGCCAAATTAACAACAGCAAGGTGACGCCAATTGGAGATCCCAAGTCAAACTAGGTCCTTCTCCACCTGGTCCTTCCAACGTAGTGGAGGTCTTCTTCTTCCTCTGCTTCCCCCGGCAGGTACTGCGTCAAATACATTCAGAGTTGGAGTGTTTTCGTTCATTCGGACTACATGACCTAGCCAGCGTAGCCGCTGTCTTTTAATTCCCTGAACTATGTCAATGCCGTCGTATATCTCCCAGAAAGGCTTAGGCGATAATTGCATATATATCATATAAAGATGAATATATACTTGCTTAGATAATGTATATGCTCCGGAAGCTTACTGAAACTCAGCGCAATAAATAAATCACACTTGCTGTTTTTTCATTTCATMTTTTATACAATGGTCACTATGTGCATATCCTTACTTGGCTTAGTCAAAAACACCTAAAAAAAATTATTCTCAACAAGTTTAGGTATTTTATATTAGTTGTCGTACGCTATACTTAAGTCACCTTTGTATAACTCTTGTGTCTGAAATATGTCTGAATTCTCCACTCAACCTAATATGAAATCCAACCTTTTTCTTGAAATGTCAAAACAAACAACATGTAACGTATTTTCGGAGGCTTTATAAAAAGTCTTCTCTTCTTAGCTTAAAAGTGGTTTATAATTTTAAAATTTAGCAAACCATAGTAAAATAATAATCATAACAACAACACATGCTTTCCATTTGAGCTTGATAATTAYTTAATTTACTTCCTTCAATTTTAATTTATGCATTCTTACATTTTATTGAACATAAAATCGCTATGCATTCTAGATCACAGCTAGAGGCAAAACATCAACACYAACCTTATAGCTTTTCATCTAAAACAGCTTAAACCTTATTTGCATTGGGGTTCCAAGAATACTTAGAACATTATTTAATATTCGAAAAATATATATTAATTTATGAAAACAAAAACTSTAAACGAAGGGATTGTTTTTACCTGCAACAACCAAAGCGCTGCTTTAACCTCYATTTCCTACACGCACAAATGAGTGTCATGATTCTTTCACTAAAAACTTTGCATAACTGAAAAAATGAATACAGCTTTTATAAAGAATAGAAGAAAGGAGTTCACTGCGTCTCTCTGAGTTTATTTCGTTTTTCAATTTGAGTATTTTTATCTCGATTTGTAACAAATTTGAATTCGATTATAATTCGATTACTATTTAGTTTGACATAACACACATACATAAATATATATGGGAATGTATAAATGTTAAAGCATTTATATACATTTATATATATACATACATAACACACAAACACATTGTCATTTGTGAAATATTCATACATTAATAACATGCATATATAAGAATTACCACGCATTAAAAACATATTTATCGACAAATATCAATTAAACCGTTATTTAAATAATAAGTTAAATAAATATTTATCATAATCTACATGCATACATTCATACAATGTATATGTATAAAGCAAAATATTTATAACTTTGAATTAAGGAATGTTGTTCGAGTTTGCGGAGTTTCAAATTACATTTACTTGCATAACTTAAAGTTACAGCTGTTATTTGCTTACGTTTGAATAGTTTTAATCAAATACTTAATGAATATTACAATTAGCATTAGTTAGCAAAAAATGGACAAAAACAAATTGCATTTAGCCATAATTAATTAGTGTTTTTTAACATTATTGCATTTACTAGAATTAACAAAAATATAAAGTGAATTTTAATTATAGAAAAACTGTAGTATTTCGAAAAAATTGACTACTTAAAATGATTAAAAGCAAGCAGAACTTGCGTTCGCTCATTCGAAATTCAAGTTCGAAATTTCGACGTTAATGTTCGAGAATTCGAAGTTATGCGATGATTATGTAAACGATTAAATATATAAAGTTTCGCATTAACTTCGAAATTCATGTTCGAAACTTGCATATAATATTTTTTAAACCTACTGTGCTGTATACTAAATAATTGAAGTTGCAAAAAAATTATGTTAATTTCTTATTAAAACTCACTTTAATCCTTACTTAAAACTGTAATATAGTGAATTAATAGCTTTAAATTTTTTCACAATTTCTTTCGTGTTAACGAAGCTGTTTAATCACTCAATAAATCAAACTACGCTTGATTTTCGCTCTTCGAACTATTTGCAATTAAAATGTATGTGTTGTGCCATTAAAACCAACTGTTTCCAAAATAACATGTTTTTACGAAATCTGCGTTACACGTTTTAAACTCTTTACTCTTATTAATTGAACTTTTTTACTTATACATACACAAGCAAAAATTTTGAATTCAACTTTTGTATACATAAATAAATTAGACAAAGAAAACAAAGTAATGTTTGGAAAAAATAAGTATAATTTCGAAAAACGAAATACTCTACATTGCATTGACGTTTTAACCGAGTAATGCCAAAATTTGGGCTTTCTATCTTTCTCTGTGTCTCTTTTTCTCACTTTATCTTTCTCTCTCTTTGCGTGTGTGTGTGTGTCTGTATGTTTGTGCGCTTCTACATACTTTGGTTGTTACAGGAACAATTGCCCCTTCGCGTGACTTACCCGAACTAACCGCCGAGGATACGATACGCATCATACTTTCCAACTTAAATTTAGTTGTACCGGTGGTAGCTGCTCTACTCGTTATTATCATAGCGATAATTGTTATTTGCGTTCTACGTAGCAAAGGCAATCATCACAAAGGTATATACACTGAATATTATTAATCGAATTTTCTTTTTTTCGTTTCTTTCTTTCCATTGTGTTATTACAAACTTCTACGATCACTGAAACTCTCTCTATATAATGCGTTTAATATGACTACGTTCAACAAAACAAAACCAATTTTATGTTTTTTATTGTTTTCATTTCGGCTAATTCGACACAACAAAAAACATGAAAATAAAATTGAAATACTTTGTAAAAATGCATCCGTACCCTACTATGAACAAAATTTTAACTATTTAAATGTTTGGCTTGACATAATTATCAATATGAACAACATATGTGATTTTCGAATATTCGAAAATTCGAACATTACCATAATGCATGCAATAACGCTATAATATACTAAAATATACAATAAACAATCACAAACTGGGTTTGTATTTACAAAAATTACTTTCGAACATAAAAATGACGTCATAAATTGTGTATGTGCGCTGAAAAATCAGGCACCATTGCACCACTTGATGATGGTCGCGGTGCAGGCAATCTGAATACGCGTATACGCCTGCCCGCCTGGATGCCCGAATGGCTGGACTTGAATTTTATGGTGCCTTTAATAGCCACTGTCATTGTGGTAGCGGTTGGTATACTTGTTGTATGTGTAGCGCTTTCCAGACGCCGTGCTGATGACTTGCGTGGAGGACAAAAGGACGTGTACTGTAGGTTTTGCATTTTCCTACGCACATAGCAAAGTGCTTTTATGAATAATAATAACCATAACTTATAATACTTTACTATRTTATTTTATATTTCATGTGGAAAGTATTTATTTTCATATTTTATTTCTGTTTTGAAAAATTCTAACTAGAAATTATTTTCATCGCCAATTGCTTAAACTTGGCGCTTGATAAAGAATTAATTAACATCTAATCACCAAAAATCGGTAAAAAAAATTATTTACTGTTAATAATTGTGCTCGTGTTAAATGTTACGCTATATTAATTATAACTAACCTTATACACTTGTATATAAAACATACTACTTAGCATGAACCCTTGCCAGTTTTAAAAATAATTATAGTTAACAAAAACAACACAAATATACCAACACACAATTCGAAAAGTATTAAATGATTCAATGGAAATTTCGAACATTCTCACAATTATTTTAATAACAGTAACTAGGAAGTGTAAAAAAGAAGTAAAGAGCATTTGAAACACCCTGCTTTCAGTTTTAATTTCAGATTTTACAAATTACTCTCCAATGTTTTGAAATCAGCTAAGAATTAAAATTAGAACTTCTTATCAAATTCCATTAAAAATACKAAAGCACTTTTGAATACATATATAAAGATATTTACTCGTATGTAATCGTTGTTGTAGTAATGTAAATGTTCACATGATTACTCATTTATGTATATATGTACAATTTTATATTTAAATGTTGAAAATATATCCATCATGTCATCTCATTAACAAATTGGTTATACCCAACGTTAGAATAATAAATGTTTTAAATACGGAGATTGGTATATTTATAGCAAGCCCTAAAACCAAGATTTTTTAAATGTTTTTTTTTTTAAACCTCATATCTTATAACATAAGTTATCTTTCAACTTTTTTTTTAATCTATGAAAAAGAGAGAAATTTGAAAAAATTTCTGAGATAACTGACAATGTTTTTTAATCTTAAAAAAAATTATTTAGGATTTATTCATTTAATCAATGCAATCGTTCGAACTAATGAAAAAGTACACTTCGATATTTTATCTTTTGAAGAATTTCGTTTTTGCGATACCATATTCCAAATTGAGAGCTTTCAGATAATAGTTCCAAGCTTTATTATTGTTTAAAGAAGCTTTAATAAAAATCATCTTTGTTAATTTTCAATTTCAGAGTTAACAGTTAATGTAAAAATAATAAGTTAGAAAAATGTTTAAGCATCCTTTATCTCACTATTCAGGTTACCAGGTTATGTGAATTTTGGCAGCTTAAAAATTTACCTTAGTTTTTAATATAATTAACTAATTTATTTGATACATCTTTTGAGTATATGAAAGAGCAATATTTGAGTAATATTTTGTGAATTTTTCATACAACCTTTTTGGCAATTCAAATAGGTGCTCAGGAAAATATTGACCAAATTCAACCCATTTTTGACACAATGACTATTGTCAAAAAAGGATTCTTTCTGAATTTCCATTTCATATCTCACATATTTTCGGTCAAAAGTCAACTATTGGTATCGGGTCCACATATTCGGTAAGTAGGGGATTGAACAGTTTTAGTTGGATTTAGATAATTATTGGTCAAAAAGTGGCTTACTTTAAGAACATTATTACCGCAAAATTTTATTCCGTTATAGTCATTAATTCTTTATTTGTACACTGGGAAGTGAAAGAATCAAATGGAATTGTAAATTGTGTTATATGGGAAGTAGACGTAGTTTTAGTCCGATTTCGCTAATTTTCGCATAGTGACAGAGGAAAATAAAAACAAACATTGGTCCAAATTTTGTCGAAATCGATCAGTCGGGTCCCGAGCTATGAGATTTCACCAGAAAGTGGGCGGTGCACGCCCATTGTCCAATTTTCACACCGGCTCCGACAGAACCCCCTTATACAATCTATATACTACCCGTATAGAATAAGTTAGCAGGCTTTCAGTACTTTATTAATAAAAATAAATAAAGCAGTACTCATTTTATGCAACGGTTACTTAGGTACTAAGCAAATCAATTTTGAGTAGCATCGCTGAAGTTTGTAACTATCATTTTTGTCCGGTTTTTGAAGGAAAATGCTCCTATGTTTTTTTATCCTGCCCGCCAATTAAGAAAAATTGTAAAAATGAAAAACCGAGAAATCGAGCGTCAAAGTTTTCGCTTTCTGCCCAAGCGCTAATATATCTGCTAGACGATCGGTCATTATTTCCCTTCTAGCTTCAAAAATATTTCGAATTCCCATCTAGAAATGTGCGGACATATTCTTAGCTTATTTTTAAAGAGATTTAAGCAAACACAAAAAAAAAATCGATTTTTTAGAGTTATGGCGGAATTTTCTATTTACTTAATTTTAAGAATATAAATTTTATAATTARTTTTTGAAAGTTAAGGAGTTATATACAGTTTGAATGCCGAAAGGCGAATTTTCCCGAATTTTTTCTGAGAAAACTTTTAAATGTATTGATCCAAAAATGTGTAGTATGGTATTTTTTAACTGTACTTTAAGACTTAGAGTTAGTAAAATATTTATTTGGAAAGGAACTACAGCTGATCTTCGGGAGCTCTTCTCAAACAGGACGTTTTGCGGTGACCTCTTTTTTCACTAAACTRGATCCTCTGAAATGAAGAAAGTAAACAGATTTTGTTAAAGTAATGGTAAATCTAGCAATTAATGGAAATTTTTTTTGTTTTGATAAAATGACGGTTTCTAGAAAAATCGATTTTTGACAGTGAGAAGAAATCTTCGATTAGTTGCCAAAAATATATTTAAAAAGCTCGTGTTAAAATTTGAGACTAATCSKTTTAGCYGTTTTCGAGTAATGTTGGKCACCGACTTTGAAAACAACATTTTGAGAAAACGTTTCCAAGCACTCTGAAACGTCCCTTCAAATTTGCCTATAACTTCGAAAATATTCTCCAGAACGATATGAAAATTTATGAGCAAATTCTTAAATATTTGTACATTATAAAATAAAAAAAGAATAGATTGAAAAAATTCTAACTGTATATAACCCCTTAAATAGTGTATCAGTTCCACAATGGGCCCCCAAAAGCATCTATTGTACCCACCAAAATATTATATATACATAAAACTTGGTCTATTTGTCCCTATTATTATATTTATTATTTTTTTTTTTTTGTTATTAAGTATTTTAATAGTTGCGTTTAGTAAAACTAAGGGCTATCATATCCGCTAACTTCTAAATGCTATGAATATACCAATTCACTGTTTATCGGGAATCTTAGCTACCCTTTACTAGATAAATATCTACTTTTTTCATTCTTAGGACCCATATGGTTTTTTCTACGTTTTAGTTGTAACTATGATATTATACATACATACCTATATACCCATTACATTCTGAACTCAACACTTTTTTCTTACTATTTCTCTATATTGATTATTAGGAACTCAAAAATACATAGTTAATTTCTCCATATTTCCAATACAAATTTCTGTATGTGTTTCCTAGAATATTAACTGTCTCAAAATACACAAATTTCCTACAACGCTAACACGAACTTCAATTTCTATACAACAAGACACTATAACTAGAATTGCGTTTTCTTTAAGTTTTGAATATTAAAAAAAAAAATGCGCCCAAAACCCCCAAACTAAGATGCTTTTCTAAAAAATCAAATTATATTGAAATTCGAAATAATTGGCAACTTTTTTCCAYCCCAAAAAATTGTAAGCATAATATTCGAAATCATAAACCAGTCATACATTTCATAATATTATTCGTAATTTTTGAATTAAACGTATGTACGTATGTTGGTATATTTATGAAAAAAGTTTCGAAAATCTTTTTACTACAATATTTTTATATATAAATTAAAAACCAAAAGAATTAAATATTTTACAGAAAATATATTGGAACTTAAAGTACATGTAATGAGCAGAAAAATATGTAATCACCTTTAATTAGTTTTACAAATTTTTATAAAAAGTTGTGTTGCACAAATCTTAATTCCTTTAAGCTCGTTCGTTGGTTCGTACTCTTTCTCTTTTTTACTCTGGCACTCACTAGCAATAAACAAAAATAGTAACACGTAAGTCAAGTTTTGTGCRAAATGATTTAATTGATTTCGTAACCAGAAAAAAAATTGAAACAATTGAAAAACACCTGCCAAAAGCGAACGATAGCAAGCGGTACAAAAGAAGAAAAAAAAACAGAAGTAAAGTAAGGAAGATTTTTAAATTAGAAAAGAAACCAATTGAAAGTCAAACGGTAAAAGCATCTTCAGTGCCCCCAATATTGAGTTTGCCATATCATATATTAATTCTAGACGATGTAGTTTACAATCAGACCATGGGACCTGGCGCCACGTTGGACAAACGACGACCCGATTTACGTGACGAGCTCGGCTATATTGCACCACCCAACCGCAAGCTGCCACCAGTGCCCGGCTCCAATTACAACACCTGCGACCGGATTAAGCGAGGTACAGTGATAAGTAAGCATCTAAATTTACGAATTACAACATTTAKTAATGCGAGCAAATATCCTCTTGTTCTTCCATTGATTTTTCGGTTTTCATTTCGATATTTTGAGTGTCACGAAATTCCTTTTTTTTTTTGCGTAAATTTGTGTGCAACTTTTTGGCTTATTAGTTATTCACATACGCTTTGCGCCAAACGCATATGTAATGCAAG
>NW_017535352.1:440728-446788 GCF_001853355.1 Bactrocera latifrons
AGTAAGTAGTGGTGTACATAAATACTATGTATGTACAGATGCTGTCTCTTATACACATCTTTAAAAAATAAAAAATATTATGAATTTATATATTTCTCTATTGAAAACTGTTAATGTAATTTGAAACGTCTTAATGTAAACTTGAATTTTGCTATTTTTTGACTCATTCTTACTTCTGTCTAACTTTTTACGTACTTTTGAAGTAATACGGTGTAGCAGTGTAACTTTAAACTTAAGCTACATTTTTAAAATGCGTTTATTTCTTTTTGAACATTTCGTAATGTCCTTTTGCTGAATATTTGTACCTCTTGCATGCTCCATAAATGTTGTAGTAAATTTAGATAATAGTCGTAAGTTGTTACTTTTGCTTTATTATAAGTGGAACAACATTTTGAAAAAAGAAAATACTTTATTTCTATTAACAATTATGCTTTTGAGTGCTATTTTGGTTGTAAAAGTTTCAAGATAACACAAAGTAATGACAATTTAGAAGATACACGAAAAAGCAGTCTACTTATATAGTATAGTACACAGAAAGTAAATAAACCGAGAGAGTCATTGTCGTAGCAATGTGAAACTTACTTTGGGTCTGCATAAACTTAATGGATTCGTAAAATAAAGGGCGAACCATTTCGAGTTAGTTTTTTTTTTTTTAACATAGAAACTTAAAATTTAATTGAAAATATTTATTATTATTATTATAGGAAAAAATATTCTTTGGCATTAATTTTTCGATGATTATCTCTTTCAAATGCTGCTACGTCTCAGATGATCCATCCGTTGAGTACAATTTTCGATGTSTCATTTGAGCATTTYGACTAGTAACTGGCGTATGACCATCATGATGGGTTGCTTCAAGGCCTGAATGAAAGCGGGCTTGTTCGCATAGAYTTTAGACTTTACATATTCCCACAGAAAAAATCGTAAAAGTGTGACATCACACGATCTTGGCAACCAATCGGCCGAYCCAAAACCTGAAAATATTTGCTCACCGAACTGTTCTCTCAATAAATMCATTGATTGATGCAATGTGTGGGAAGTGGTGCCGTTTCGTTGAAACCAAATGTCGTCGAGATCTTTCATCTTACACTCGTACACTACCAGACCCATTTKCTTCGTTTCTTTATCCAATCTGATCTGAGAAAGCAGATCTAACGGTGCAGTTGTTGAGGCCAATGATATCAATATCATCGGCCTATGCCAATAGCTGTATACTCTTATAAAAGATTGTGTATTCCCGATTCAGCCTTTCAGCTCGAATTTTTTTCTCCAGCATTAGATTGAAGAAGTTATACGATAGGTAGTCGCCTTGTCTGAAACCTCGGTTTGTGTTCCATCCAGTATGCTTTGGGCAYCAGTCACTAGATCATCTCTGGAGGTTCTACAAGAGTATGCTCCAGTCTTGAAACCTTCTGTTAGTCGCTGCATCTTTTCATAGAATTTTCGAGCATTACTACTCTCGGCCAGCTTGTCAAGCTCTTCATACTCACGCATCTCGTCCTCTCTTTTTTTTCTCTCTCCTCGTTTGCGTAAATAACTACACATGGCTCCATCCTCCAGAGTTAGAATTAGGTCTTTCCTAGGTAACAGGGGCCCTATTCTGTATCTCGATTCGTAAATGTATTCTGTTCGAAATTCGGATCTACTTTATAACTATGCGATAGTTGTACCACACTGTGCCACTATAAATACGTACAATTTTCGTTTTTGCTTTCTACAACTCAAAAGCTAACGAATATTTTATTCGAAAATTGGCTTGAAAATCCGAAAATTACAGAATTTAAACAACCCGAATTCGAGTAAAGTTTTTTTGAATCGAGTTACAGAAAAGGTCCCTAATACTGAAATTATATTTTTTATACAAACCTAAATTTCTGATATTTAGTCGGGTTTAACACCATTCATAGAACGAAAGAAAAAATAAATTAAAGAAATATTTCATGAAAAATGTTTGTTCCACTCATAATGCTTTAGCACAATTATTAGACTAGCCTTYTCTTTATTTCTTTTATAATATTTTAATTCAAAGAAATCTTATTTTTTTGTTTATTTTTATGTTCATCRTCTGAAAATTGCCTACTTTTAATCCCAACCTTCGACAAAATCCCGATTTATATGGCTTTTTACTCCTGCAACCGCTTGATGTTTTATGAAACATGTTTTACATAACGATTTTTTTACAACTTATTATATAAAATAAAATGACAACAAAAACAACAAACAAACAATCAAACATTTACACAAATAAACGTAAACTACACACTGTAAACATACCTTTATATTGAAACCATGGGCTTATGCCACGCAATACTTGTACGCATCTATTGGCTATGCTTTGCTATGCCATGCTGTGTTATGCTCATTTATGTGTACTCGAGTAGCACGTGGCATACGCTCAAATCACTCTACCTGGGATCCACGCCGTACTAACTTGTATGAGGAATTGAAGGCCCCACCAGTGCCATTGCACGGTAATCATTATGGTCCCGAAGATGTACAGTGTCATTACAGACATCCAGGTAGGCGTTAACAAGGGTGATATCGGCTTTTATGGGTTTTTAATTGTGTTATGCTTTTTTTTATTATTCTTTTTGTTTTTTGAAAAAAATAGTGTTATTCATATTTACTATTATTTTTATTTTAAGAAYTTTTTTCAATTGGATGCCACTAATAAAAAAACTAATCAAATAACGATTTTAAAGCTTCAAAGATATTTGAAATATTTAAAATTAAATGTGAATAAGAAATCACCTAAATTTATTTTCGTACGGTGGGTAACCTCTAAAGCATATTTTGAATGAAAAAAAGAACTATTAAAAAATTGAATTTAATTTAAATTTTTTTTAGAAAAAATTTTCAAAAAACCAACTTGACTTGTTTTCTCAAGATTTAAATTTACAAAAATCCATTAAGAATGGATGAAAAAATTTTACATTTTTGCTTTTTTTTAGACAAAGCCTTGAAAACAAAATTTGGTTTTGATAAAAATAAAAATTCACTAAAATTTGATTTAAAAAAAATTATAATTTTTTTGTTTTTTCTAAAAAACGAGAACAAAAAGTTTATTTTTTAATCTATTTATCAATATATTTTTCATTTAAAATGAAATTTTGTCCATTGGAGATGTTAAATTGCACTGAATCGTTCAATTTTGTTACGGTATATATTTTTCATTTAAAATGAAATTTTGTCCATTGGAGATGTTAAATTGCACTGAATCGTTCAATTTTGTTACGGTATATATTTTTCATTTAAAATGAAATTTTGTCCATTGGAGATGTTAAATTGCACTGAATCGTTCAATTTTGTTACGGTATATATTTTTCATTTAAAATAATGTTTTCAGAAAATTTGAATCTTGAAACAAAAAAATGGAATGGAAATTATTCTGCTTATATTTTGAAGCGAAAATTGTATTTTGTGCAAAAAATTTGGTTGCCGGAAAAAAATCCACACCTCAAAAGCAAAAGCTTAATTTAAAAAAATTTAACTCGAAACAAAAAAATAGTAAGCGATTAATTTTATTGCAAACATGGTATCGCTCGTATAAAGGTTTTAACAGTACTATTATTTACAAATATAATTTTTTTATTTTATTTTCTAAAACAAAAACTCTTATTTAACATTTTTGGATTTTTGTGGGCACTCAAACAAAGATTACCGTATTTAACAAATACTAACAGTAAGTAGTGGTGTACATAAATACTATGTATGTACAGATGTATGTATGTATATTAATATATATTTAACTAAAACTATTAAAGAATGCATGCTATTTTCTATAATATAAACAGTACAGTGTAACAACAGCAACAACATAACCCCTCAAACCCACAAAACAAAAACAATACAGCTAAATTTTAAAAATTTCAAAACCGAAAGCTACTAACACTCAACATTTTTTATACGAAATTTTCTTGAACAAACAACAACTCCAACATCAAAAAAGGCATGGAAGATGAGATCTGCCCCTATGCGACCTTCCACYTGCTTGGCTTCCGTGAAGAAATGGATCCMACCAAGGCTATGAATTTCCAAACCTTCCCACACCAAAATGGACACGCACCTGGACCYGGACACGCAGGCACCATGGGACCACCCGGACACCCTGGACATGTACACTCACGTTCCGGTTCACAGTCAATGCCACGCGCCAATCGTTACGCACGCAAGAATAGCCAAGGCGGACAATCGTCCATTTATACACCAGCACCTGAGTATGATGACCCAGCCAATTGCGCTGAGGAAGATCAATATGTGAGTGCACGCATATGCATAAATAACAACAATTTATAATGAAAAAAAATTTGTATTGAATTTACAGCGTCGCTACACACGCGTCAACTCGCAAGGTGGCAGTCTGTACTCTGGTCCCGGACCCGAATATGATGATCCCGCCAATTGCGCACCCGAAGAGGATCAATATGGATCACAATATGGCGGTCCATATGGCACACCATATGATCATTATGGCTCACGTGGCTCCATGGGACGTCGTAGTGTTGGTAAGTGTGTGCCGAGGTCTGGGTGRTCTTAAATTAGGGGGAAATTTTTAGAAGATTTTAATGTGACTGCTACTAATTAGGTTCTGCACGTAATCCAGGTAATGGCTCGCCAGAACCACCACCACCACCACCACGCAACCACGACATGAGCAACTCGTCGTTCAACGACTCCAAGGAGAGTAATGAAATCTCAGAAGCTGAATGTGATCGCGATCATGGACCACGCGGCAATTATGGTGGTGAGTTTTAAAGATAATTGAAAGTGCTAGGCAATAACTAGCAGTAAAAAGTTAAGATTTCGAGGTTATGCCAGATATTTTGAAGGTTTATATGAATTGAAATAAATTGCTATAATTATTTTGTGTACAGTATAAGGGCATTTTGCAATGTGGAACTACTAAACGCATTTCCAAATATTTTTTCTTTGTTTTTAACACAAACTTACGCTAATTTACGCTATTTTTGTATCTTTAATAATTTAATTGAAAAAAAAATAACGCAAATATATTAGCTGAAGACTCCAATGAGGGTGAGTGAAAAAACAATTGGAATTATTCAAAAACTTATAATTGTTCAAGTTGTTGTTATTTTAAAATTTCTCACGCAAAAATTTTGGTTTCGTTTTCGAATTAGTTACTCACCCACGCATTTTTAGCGAAATTTTTTTATAAAAAATGTTGTTGTGTATGCTTTAATGCAATAAAAAGTCTAATAMTTCATCATAAATTAGTTTAATAAAATTTTCAAAATTCTCAGTTGCGCACTCCAAGTCACCATATCACTCATCAAACCTCAAAAATGCTCATAACGCGTGATAATTTTCGTTTGCTCATTTTTCATAAGCCCCAAATGCGACGTTCATGGAGTTTTAAGCGTTTTAGTTAATAAGTTTTACATACGTACAAGCATTAAAATATAATTTATGCATACATATATGTTTAATAAGATTTATATTTATTTATACTGAAGAGTACTTTATAAGAAATGGCAGCATATTTTTATTTATACAAAATATTTTCAACTGAAAGCAGTGTTGCCAACACGAATCATTATTATAAAAAATGTGTTCGCACTGCTTTTAGTTTGCATTTAATCGCGTTACATGTTTTGCCCGCCCCTCACTCATTGAACCGCCTACAATTGAAACTGTTTATAAATCATCATTCGGCACCGCTCATCGTTACTCATCGAATGAGTGTCATGTGATTACTCATGTGAGCATTAAACAAATGCATTTCATTTTTCTAAAAAATGTRAATTTTGAAATTTATTTACATATAAGTGTTTTCAAATATTCATACTGTGTTTTGCTAAATAATTTGTGTCTAATTTATTGTTAAAATGATAMAAATTGGTTAAAGTTTTGTTTACATTTTGCAACGACGGTTTGGGTTATTTTCAACATTTTCTTCATATAATTTTGCACCGTTTCTTTTCATTTCATTTTCAAGCACATTTTTCATTAACTGTTCTTGTGTTTATATATTACACATACAATGTTTTGGGTTAAAAAAAATTATAAATATTTTTTTTTTTTTGTTCATAACAAATTAAT